>NC_069714.1:5917111-6107111 GCF_027358585.1 Pangasianodon hypophthalmus | reverse complement strand
CACCCTGAAGTGGTGCCAGACGTGGTTTGGCAAGGTGCAAGTGGACCTCTTCCCCAACGCCAGGTCAACACAATGCCAACTGTGGTTCTCTCTATTGAGCTGGACAGCCTGCTGGACAGGATACAGTGGCCACTGGTGAGTTGGACACCCTGTGACATGCCACTTTATGAGAAGTGTGTCATGGGCATTAATTTGACGTGCCACTCCAGGAAATTTGCACCGATGCTACTTTCTCATCACTGTGCACCTTCTCCAGGTTGTACAATTAATAATAGCATCATCCTTCCCAGTGGCATAAGTGTGACACTCATCTCCAAACAGCTTACCATTGAGTACTAACTCAAGGTGACATCCATACAGGGCCTCTACAGTGGTGCAGTGGGCATGCAGTCAAGACAGTGTGTATGCCCAGAAGAGTTGTACCTACAACCCAGTAGTGGTGTCTCAAATCTGGAAGTTTGGCAAGGTGCAGGTGTACCTCTTCAAGTCAAGTCATTGCCAATTGTGGTTCTCTCAACTGGAGCTGGACAGCCTGCTGGGATGCAATAGCCACTGGTGGGTTGGATGCCCCGTGACATGCCACTTTATGTGGAGTGCATTACTTCAATATGCCACTCCAGGACATTTGCACTGATGCTACTGATGATAGCATAGCCACTCCCAGTGCCATGAGTATGACACTCATTTCCACTTACTAACATGGGTCAATTCCTCAAGACAATGAGTTATATGTTATGCAGAGAGTAATAGAAGTGATGAAATAGAATGCTAGCTGCAGACTTTTGTAAAGATAAATGCCAGGGCTCCTGGTCATCAAGAAACAGTACTGACCTTACAAGAGCTTAACGATGGCTATATGAAAGTAGTATTCAGGGACTTTGTTAAAGGTTTTGGGATGTAAGTGCACTTGCACAAAAAGGTGACCATGTGATTCTCACCATTTCCGGGTGGCTTTCTGGAATTCTTAAAACCACAGTTACTAGTGTTTTTCTTTTACTAGTGTAGTCTGCCTTGGTGTAATCAGTGTGACTGTTCCAGTCATCTCTCAAACTTGTAGGAAATTCACTACAACCCCTTAGAGTGCAGTGGAAAAGGACAAACTTTTCTGTTCAAATTATGTGATACTGATGTATTAGCGTTAACGAGCTCTGTTTGGAATAAACAGACCACCAGTGGACTTTCCCATCTTTCTCTCCATTTCAACTCCAGTGTTTTATCTGACTTTTTTTTATCTGTTACTCCAATCGTTATCCTTCTCCATCTTTTCCTCAGTCTCGCTCTTTCTTGTAGTGCTTCAGAAGGCACAGTGTGTAAACAGTAGACTACAGCGCTCCTGATAAAATCTCTCTCTCTCCTCTCCTTTCTCTCCCCTCCCTGTGTCACTCTCTCTCCCTCTCTCTCACACACTCCACACAGGCGTCGCATTGTTCTCCCGTCCTCCTCTCTCACTCATCTTTCGCTGCACTCCGCCTTTCATCCCTCAACCCCCTCTGTGCAACCTTCTACCTGGTGTGAAGGAAAAGGGGGATGAGAGAGGAGACAGCGAAGAGAACAGAATGGCAGGATGGCAATGGAAGAGAAAAGTATCCTGCTTAGGCGCTTTGCAGTGTCCTCCAACACATATACTCAGCTCTGATATTACAAATAACTATTTGACACCTAACACCCTGAGAAGATTTACCACAAAACCTTGATGTCATGCAGAAACCACAGACTGTAGTTACTCTACAAAATCCAAAATCACATACATACATCAAATTAATTTAGTTACATTCACAAATCAGAAAAAAAGCACAAACACATATATATTTCAAATATAGGAGCCATCACTGGGTCATTTGACATGAAAAATATAACGCAAAGTCAGTTTAAAGGATTGCATAATAAATAGAGGCTTGCTAGCATACCAAGCCAGCTAGCCATCTTTTCACAAAAGCAGCCAAACAGACCATGTAAATATCTCTCAGGTTAGATGTTTAGCTAAATGTATGAACTAGTGTGAGAAAGAATGTATCCACATACACATCATGAGTCCTTTATGAGATTAGTGGAATCTTAGTGGAAGATTAAATTGTTAGCTTGAAGTTTTAGTTCACCTCTAGGTATTTGGGCCTATTTTAGAAGAGCATCAAAAGTAACCTATGTGTGGTGCAGGAAATAATTTTAATTTCTTAATTGAGTGTTAATCTAGAGTTTTGTGTGGATACACGGAATCTAGTAAAGAACAACAAGAACTTTCTGAACCTACCTGCCTCAGAAGATGAAGAGTTTGGGGTTCTGCTGGCTGTTCCCAATGACCAAACCAAGCGAAATCCATTTTGTTATAGCTAAGCAATTGAAAATAAAGCAAGCTTCTCCATTATCAATGCTCATCTTCTTAAAAATATCTGGAGGAAAGTTTCTGAGCTCTTAGAACCTTCCATTTGAATTTGATTGCTAGTGCCTCTGGTGGTCAAACACTGTAAAAACAGTCAGTAGTCATCCTAGAAACTCAGTGTATCTAAATATTCATCTTCAGTAACCACTTTATTCAGGTCAGGGCTGTGGTGGACACAGATCTTTTCCCAGGAGCACTGAGTGCAAGGCAGGAATACACCCAAACATCATTTAATAACAAATTCATCAACATAGTTTGTGTCGATTATCACTAAATCTCGCTTTCATATTTGAAATCAAGATGTAGGCTTTTTAGTGACAGTTAGGTCATTACAAAAGAATAAAACAGAATAACAGCATTTCTTTTTCTTTTTTTATGATCATATCTGACTAACTGCATGTACGCTTTGATTAAACTTATGTGTGCAGGAACATAAAAAGAGGAAGTTGATGTATGAAATGTTCCTTTGTGGTTTTTTAACAGGTTTTAATCAATGCTTTGATGTCACCTCTGCAGCCAGCTCAAATCTTTTTTGGCAGTCAGTACATGTTTAGTGTGTGTATCAGGTCAAACAGAATCCACTTGAAGAGAATCTGAAACTGCAGATTGAGCTAAGGTATGAGTCCTGTGTCATACAAACATGTTTATACATGCACAACTATTCAAGCGTTAATCTGGGGAGATCATCCTGGTGGCAGCTGATGGAACGTAACAGCACATCGTCTCTGTAAGAAAACCTGTCACTGACTCACAGTTTCATTCCCCTGCGTCACTGAGAAAGCTGAGGAGATCTGACATGGAACAACAAAACGTTTCATATATTTTTCATGCCATGTGGGTAGCTATAGTATCAAAACATGTCACACGCTGGGGGAAAGACTGCAAACCTTACGAGGTTAGCCGCCAGTTATCCGCCACATTTCTGTGCTTAGTGAGATGTTCACGCAAAGATTTGGCATACAGTGATCAATATGGGGTTGTTTTTAATTCAGTCATTTTTAAAATGTGTATACACACAAACACACACACACACACCCTGATGAACTAAACAAGAATGAGGAGGCAATTTCCGATTTATGTATGAAAAGACCTCATGTATTTGCTGAGAAATGAAAGGAGGTGTGTTAATTTAATACTGTCCTAATATCTGGTCTAGTCATGCATGACGAAATAAAATGAAAAATTATACACGTGTATTTAAGTGTAAGTGTCCAAACACATTACTGGGTCCTCTGGTGCACCAGTTGATGACCCCTGCCCTAAGGCGCTGTTTAACACAATATAAATATGCAGTGGTAAGTCGCACAAATATCGACCCAGTTTTGTGTACTTTCCATAGACTAATATTACTTAAGCGGTTAAGGATTATTAAGCTATTTTGTGAACTTGCTCAGTAATCTTGTAATCAGTAATCTTGAAGTTTGTTGAGAAATAAACTAGATCTAAACATTCTCGACCTTCTACAAGTCATGGTTGGTGGGCCATGCCATCCTAATCACCCAAATAACTCCCTAAAAAAGTCTATATTATCCTATGTATAGATTATTTCCAATCATCAAACTGCCAAACACTGAGCTAAAAGCAGTGGGGATATGATTGACAAGCCTGTGATGGACATCTCCCTGAGGGCGGAGCGTCAACTGTGATACGCCTCACGAGAGCCTGTCAATATCTCTGATTGACAGCATCCAGCGCAGCAGTTCAGTGCAATGATGAATATACCACTTCTGTAAGTCGCTCTGGATAAGGGCATGTGCCGAATGCCATAAGTGTAAACGTAAATGTAAATATCGCCTAACTGTGTTTGATCAAGACAGAAATCTGATTCAAATCTGATAAGAAAGGCCTTTTTAAGGCTAAACCACACATCACTTCCTTAATTCCATCCTAAAAACATTTCCTGGTTGTTGAAACCGCATTAGGAGGATATCACATACAAGAGGTTAGTTATGCAAAATCACACACCCCAAAAAAAAACAAACAAACAAACAAACAAAAAAATTAAATAATATGTTTCAGATTTGTCCTTATTTGGTCAAAGGGTCAAACCAATTAAATAATCGGCTCCTCATTGCTCCTTAATGCCTCTCCTTATCCCGAAATTCAAATGTGCTGTGAATGAAGTGTCAAGAGGACTGAGTCACACTTCATACACACACCCTGACCGAAACATGTGTCTGCACACCCAACACGGCGCAAACACACCCACGTTTACAAACACACAGCACACTTTGACATAAAGCCTAGTGTGGCTTGCATACTGTTCGATTGTCTGTCGTGGACAGGGTGGGGCTGTGTATGTGCAAGAGTGTGTGTGTGTATGTGTGTGTGTGTGTGTGTGTGTGTGTGTGTGTGTGTGTCCAGGTGAGCCAAACTGGCTCAGGAGAATTATTACAGAGGACAGACTCATGCAGTTCTGGTAAATAAGGGCAGGGTGTTAGTGTGGATTGTTCAGGTCCTTATAGAAACTTAACACTGGTTGGGCTTAATACGGGGCTTAAAGCAAGTCTCCATACACACCCCATAGCTGGGAATAACTTTTTCCCCTCTAACAAAACATTCACTTGTTCCATGTTTTTTTTTAATAAACTTCACATTATACACTTAAAGGAAAGGAAAAACATTTTCAGCACTGCATTAAGTCCATACAGGTTAACAAACCAGTTCAATGACAACTCATAAAGAAATGAAAACAGAGAGGAATACATGACATTTTGGCTGAAAATCAAAATCATATCTAATCATATCTAATAATTTGAAAAATCAAAACATTTCAATAATCAAAGCTTAAAAGATTCAACACTGTCAGGCATAAATATGATTTTCTTTGAGAATTTTCTTTGGCTTTCATGTAAAGTTGCGCAAATGTAACTTAAATTGGTTTCAAGTTTATCAGGTTTCAGGTCCTTGATATGAAACATCGGTGTTAGCTTACCTTTAGTTCCATTACGCATATGCCATGTCATCTGCAAAAGAATTTATTTTTAAATTATGTATATGTATGGAAATTTCCACAGACTCTGATTCATTAGACATGTCAAAACATGTCCCAGTGGTTTTGAAAAAAAAAAGTCACTAAGGGCAGATTACATTTATTTCAGCACTTTCACACCAGCACCTGATTTCAGTAATTAATCTCATTGATGAAAAAAAAATTTATTTTTTTTTTACAGGTTGAGTCAACTGCATAAATCCCACGCCTCAGTATATTCCAACAAGTTGGTTTTTTTTTCCTC
This sequence comes from Pangasianodon hypophthalmus, assembly GCF_027358585.1. Lineage (NCBI taxonomy): Eukaryota > Metazoa > Chordata > Actinopteri > Siluriformes > Pangasiidae > Pangasianodon > Pangasianodon hypophthalmus. The sequence continues at coordinate 6,101,498 of NC_069714.1, read as the reverse complement.
CATATAGAAGCCTGGGATAACTTCAAAAATATTACTTTTTGTGAAATTCTTAATCATCTTAAATCTTAAATGTGTTCTGACACCACTTCAAGGCGCCTAGTTTAGAAATTCTGAAATCCTGTGATGCCTCAAAGCAAGCCTAGAGCGACTGACGCCCTCCCAGTCTGCATCTATTCTGGGCTAACTATCCACACAGAGCTCATTTCAGGCATATCTTCTGACCATATTAACATAGATGTTTAGTCTTGAAACAGCGAGCTCCCGGGGTCAGTCCCAGAAGGACCAAAGCGAATGTAGAGATCTTTTAAGATGCACATTTATTATGCTTTCTGCATGATATCGTGCTATTTATTCTGCACCACCAGAGACTAGAGAGGAACAAAGGCTCCTGCGGGAGGGAACTGGATCTTCACAACAATAAACCAGGGGCAGAAAATGGCACAGATAACTTTCGAAGAAGCCCCTGGGGAAACAGTCTCTGGCTGTGTTTTTGGTGACATTTTTAGAAAGCTGTTTATTCCTCCTGATTAAGAATTCATCGTTGTTGATATCTGAACAAAAAGAGAGGAGCAGGGCGAGTAAGAACTTGCAGCCTCCCAAGCAGCTTTGCTGGAATGGATTTGAGACGTTTTGCGGTTTCAAGTAAGTGAAGAAGAGAATGTAGAAACAATTTTCAGATGCCCCATTTGTGGCTTGAGGTGTAAAGGAAGAAGGTTCAAAGTAGGCAGATAGAGACACGGGAATGCACCGAGAATGCGGGAAGGCACGATGCAGATGACTCTGTGAAGAACCCACCACGTCGACTCCTCAATGCCACAACAAAGATCAGAACGCAGCATGCCACCGCAGAAGTAAATGTTTTTCCACCCTCACCCCCGGCACAACGGTTTTCAGATAAACTTGAAGAGACACTCAAGTGATGATTCATAACTTCTCCTGCAGATTTCTGCTTGCTCCTCAAACCGCTCATCTTCGAAGTCAAACATCAACAGGCTGAAAGTATGTGTATATTGCCTCAGCTAGTAAAAACAAGTTGGACTTTGAAGAAAAGAAGTGTGGAAGATCACTTCCATGGAGATATAATAACTGAAGGTTGATCGACTGGGGGGAAGGAAAACAAATATATGCAGAATTGAATTTACATTTATTCATTTGATAAAAGCTGCTATCCTTTTATGAAGTAGGTTCCTGCTGAATTGCTCAGCAATGGCTCGGGGATTTAAACTTCCTTTTCACTTGCATAGCACCTTAACCAAATCTTGTCCAAATAAAGTTCCTTAAATGTGAACATATCCAATATCCAGACATTTCATTGCATTATCCATTAGTGGAAAATGTCACACTGGTACATTACACATTAACCTGGATTTAATTATAAATAGTACGGGTGAGTGAAAAAGTTTGCATGGTTTCTGGATGGAAAAAAAGGAATATGTACAGCTATTTTACAACTATATATATATACAGTATATATATAAACAAACAGTTAAAAGGAATTGTGGGTGTATCTTGTAACATGACAATCCAAAACAGAAAAATTGTGTGAAAAGAAGTTTTTGCCATGACCCTCCTGCTGGATACAAAGCTGAGAAGATCCAAACGCTGATTAGCAGATATGAAAAGAGTCTGGAGGCAAACGTACAGGCAAAAAAAAGTGCAAGAGAAAAATGTTTTTTTCCCTCCCTAGCTATTAATATCTTACACTGCCTTATTTGTCCATTTTTGTTGATAACGAAGGAACAGTTCTCCTTTTCATTTCCTTGAATTTGTGTCTTTTCTAATTTCTCTTTTCTTTTTGTTCTATGAATATGAAAACTTCTGAACTTAATTGCATAAAAAAGTGGGGAATATAAAGCATAGCTGGGGGGGGATGGGATTTTTTAGTTTAGTAAAAGCGGTGCAAATCACAACCCAGCATTATCAAAGTTACTGCATTTATGATTGAGTTCTTAAAGTTATAAACCTGTTTGACTGCTCGCTGGAGTTTAATCCAAACCTCAAGAATTCAAAAACAAGTTGACCTGCAAACAACACGAACATTATTTTACAGTTAAAGAGGTCCCTAGCTGCAAAAAAAAAAAAAAATTACAGAACCCCTGGTGTAGAAAATATAACGTAACTCATAAAGAAATGATTTACTTATAGGTGACACCGTCGGAAAAAGAAAGCGAGACCAACTAGAAAGTTCCATAGGAAAAACATTTTATTGAAAAACATTTTCAGTTTGTAACAGACTGGTGGAATGTGTGTGTCATTTTTAACTGTTTCACGGCCTGACCAGATCTCACTGGAAGGGAAGGGAGGGGAAGGGGGCGGAGCTACAGCCACTGGGAAAACCACAGCGACAGGCGAACAAACGGGAAGTGCGAGGAAAGACAAACCCAACTGTAATACTGAATTTGCGTACAAACTGGACAGAAATGAAGTCAAATACAAACAAAAACAAAGAACTAATTAAATAAATATCTATGGTACACACGTATGGCACAAATATGCAGCAGTCGGTTTGGCAACTCTCTTCTTTCAATTTGTTCCTTTTTTTTTTTTTTTTTTGTAAAGAAAACCAAATTACCATGGAAACAGTGCAAAAGGGGCGGGGGGTTAGGGAATGGCCGAGGACTTCAGACGAACGCTAGCTAAAATACATAGCAAAAAATTCCAATTTTATACAAAACATCTTACTATGCGTTTATAAAAAAATGTTATGTTGGGTCTGTTGTTGATATTTACACAATCTATTTACCAAAAAAAGTAGTATTCTGTGTTTTACTGTGTCGTTTTTAATCCCGTTCCTTTTTATTTTTATTTACTTTACTAAAAAAAAAACATGTGAATAAGGCTATCATTTAAATCCATATACAATACAAACATGAATGTATTTACAGCTTTCTTACCTACAGGTGTACGGTGCAAAAAATTACTGAGTCATCTGAACTCGGGATGACGAAACGAGCAAGGCATTTTACAGTAGCCTGAAGACGCTTCACTCCGCACGTCACAAACATCTGAGCTTCCCAATGCGGCACAGCTGGACGAATCTCATTCCTCTCGTTACGCTTTCGTAAGAATGTTTGTGAGTTGCTTAGTGAAGTGCGGCCTTCAGATTCAAAGAAACTAAGAAGATTGTCGTTTTTTTTTTTTTTTAGTTCCTTATCAGACAGCAACCAAACACTGGCATGGGTGTGTGTTCTGTAATATGAGTTTCAAAGCATCTGCTCAATTTTGTGAATGTGTTTTCACAGTTTACCTCATATCTACTGCACAAAATAAAAAAAAAAACTCACTTTATAAAAAGAATACTATTTCAGAAAAAAAGGAAACACAAGAGGATTGTGTTGTTTTGTTTATGTTGTATTGTTTTCGTTTAATTTCACTCATTTCAGTGGATAAGAACACTTTTCCATAGGTGTAAGCATTTCATTTTGTCTCTCAATTGTTACAAAAATAAATAAAAATTGCATATTTGCTTATTTTGCGGCCTCTTACAGAGGCACAAACCTCAGATCCCACAAGGCTTGGCTTCTTGGCGAGATTTGACAATCTCCATGAAACAGATGGAAATGAAAAATATGAACAATTAATACGTGACCATGGCGACCCACAGCCAAATCTCTGCTTATGTCGAGTTATCGAAATCTCCAAAGTCCACCGCAGGTGAACCTTATCAATGTGTGAAGTGTCAATGAGAGAAATACACGAATAGTTCAATAGAAAGGTTCACATGTACAACCACACACACCATTACACTGACCAGAGGGGTTTCTCGTGAGAGCTGAGGGACGAGTACGTAGAGGACTGTGGGAATCCACCCAGTCGGTCCCATGGGTGCAGCTACAGACTCCAATTGGCTACTTCCTCGCCTGCCAGCAGCTCTCTTTGTGTTCAATGTCAACATTTCTTTGCCTAGGGAGTAGCACGAAAGTTGCCCTTTTTTATGACTCGCAATTTTAGCCTGAGCTAATTCCCTTCTGGCTGGCTTCGTAACTCTTGTCCACTGCCCTCCTTCCCACTTGAGAGGCCTAATTTCAACCCAAAGCTCTCTGAGCTTCATCAAACAAGACAGCCAGGCTAGAGGAGCCGGTTTAGTTTATCCTCGCTAAGCAAGATTCTGCCAGACTAGCCTTTCCTCCAGACTCTTTTTGGCCCTTCCTTCTCATTCCTTTCAGCTATTTTAAACCCAACATGCTGTTTTCTCTCGAGCTTTCTTTCCCAAGCTGCCCCTTTCCTGGCCATATGTGTCAGTATGTGTAGTATATGTGGTTCAAAAGGCAACTATTTGTGTACGGATTGATCGCAATTGGTGTGAATGGGGGAGGGGTGATAAATGTTTCAGAAAAAATGGGAAAGGTCTATGTTTGCATAATGTGCCTGCTTGCTAAGTTATTAATATCTGCCTGGCCATTTGTGTGCTCTGTGTATCATAAATAAGTTCTTTCTACTTCTTTCTGTTTGCTTCCACGTCTTTTTTTTTTTTTTTTTTTTTTAATCTCATCTCCTCCATTTTAATGTACAACTAAACAAAATCATCAGCATAACAAAATGTTAATTAAGTCTTCTGTTTCATTAAAAAAAAAAGTAAATAATAATAATAATTATGCTAATAGCAATGCGTCAGATGACCCTGTGCTTTTGCATGAGTATGACAGCACCAGTTCATCAGAAAGGGTTTTATGAAAAATGTTGTGTGAGCGTGATAGTAATGGCAGTAGGACAATTATTGCCAATGCCACCATTTCACTGTCACTCACTCTCTTTTGTGTGTGTGTGTGTGTGTGTGTCATATGGGCCAGGTGGTAGGTTTTTTAAAAGTGCTGCTAAAGTGTTCACATTTATCCCCTACCTTCCAATAAGCTCTTGTTTATTCTTACCCCCTCTGCTCTCTCTAGCCCTTGGCTTCGAACTTACATAAGTGAAATGTGTGTGATGTCAGTGTGTATCTGTGTATATCTGTGTGTGTATGTGTGTGTGTGTCCCACACAATGTACAAACAGCACGAATTAACCAGCACAACAGGATCTCTATGACAATACCTAGATCTATCAAACGAATCTGCACATGAGCCATATTGGGAATGACGAAGAGAAATGCGAGTAAGACACGTGACCATACGCAAAGCCTTCAAGTAACGATTGTGACAGTCACTTTGCAGGAGATAAAAGAAGTTTTCGAGATGAAGGGAGAGTGGAAACGAACGAAAAAACGGTGACCAAGAAGGCGAGTGAAACAGGTGATGTCCGTGTTAAGGTCCGACAGTGCGTCCGATGAGTCCTGTTTCCTCAAAGTCCACTTCCTGTATCTGTGACCAATGAACCGAGGAGTTTCCCCATGACAGGCACCAGTTCGCAGTCAGGGTTCCTTGATATTTTTTTTTTTACTTGAGTCACTTCATTCTGTCGTTCTTATTTTGTCCTTCTCCACATAAGGAGAGTCACCCTTGTCCCCTCACCGCTTTTAAACACGGGCCCTTAAACACACCCCCACCTCACAAACACACATCATTTAGTGCACGTGTTTCTAATCGTGAGGGGGTTAAAAGCAGCAGCCTCACTCCACCGCTTAAAAACTCTACACTGAAGAATAATAAGGAATATTCGGAAAATAAAAACAAAAATTTTACGACAGCCACGAGAAGAGGCGCAGAGCGAGCTTCGTCACCCGCCCCCCTATGGGGAGGGGCTGATTCATTGAGGGGGCAACAGGGTCAAAGTTCAAAGTTAGTCCTCAGTCTCTCACACCTTGTAGTAGATGTTAGCAGGGCTCTGAGGCGGCATCTCCTGCACGATGTAGACGGGGTGGCCGTAATCGCCGCTCACCTTCTCGTAGTGCGGGCAGAAGACGCTGTCGGCCGTCCTCAGCGGGATGATGATGTCGCTGGGCTCGGAGCCGTTGTTGTTGCCGCCGCCTCTTTTGGGCGTGGCCAGCGAGCCGAGCGACAGCGTGGTGGTGTGATGGGGCGAGTGCTTGCCGTGGCGCCGCCGGTGTTTGAGCAGCAGCACTACCAGCATGGCCACGACGGCCACGGCGATCACGCAGGCCGAGGCGACGCCGGCGAACAGAGCCACCTCGGAGCCGATCACCGATGATGATTTACCTCCACTGCCACCGTCGACTGTCTCACTGTCGTGATTAAACGATCCTGTGGAGAAAGACGAGAGTGAGTTATAACAGACAGATACATTCTCCTTTAATGCATGTTCAGCAGATTTGTAGGGACACATTCTGTCCTAGGCTGAGATTTTAATTTGTCTTCTGGACGCAGCATAAACAAGTCCATCAACTGGAAAAACACAGTCTCCTTTAACACAAACTTGAATTTGCAGAAATACAGAAATTATAATTACCCCAAATGCATTGTAGCTGAACTCATCTGATTTAACCTACACGTTTGTTTTTTTTTTTAAATTCAACTCTGAAATGCTGTTTTAGGTTTAAATTCAGACTTGCTACATTTATAGGCATTATGTTTTCCGGGCCTTGTGGGACTCAGCGTGGCTCGCTGGACTGATTGCTCGTGCTTTGGGCTGCTTTACAAGCGGATTATGCTGCCTAAGACACTCCACTCAAATGACTTTGACACCCATATGCTGCTTTTTGGAAGGGACGGAAGAGGAGGGAGTGGGGGGTAGAGAGAGAGACAGAGATGCTGAGGTATGCAGAGTGTGTGTTTGTGTATGTGTGTGTGTGTGTGTGTGTGTGTGTGTGTGTGTGTGTCACGCTGGCACGTTGTTTTGTGTCAGGAGGATTTTTGAACGCGAGAACACTCAGATAGACAGTTGAGCAGCTTAGCTCTCAGAGAGAAGAAGGAGATGATTATAGGGACTCAGGTTTATATAGTTTTTATGGGCGACGTTTAATTACTGGCTCCCTTTACACCACACAAACACACACTCTGTTCAAGTATACATGAAAAGCGTGCGCACACACATCTTGAGTCTGTAACATACCTTGTTTGTCGAGCACTTCGTTGGAATTATCCTTGCCCGTGTCTGAGTATTTGGGCGGATGTTTGGTGGGATACTCTTTAGGAGGAAGAGGGTCTGATGGGTCTGTGTACAAAAAAAAAAAAATCACAATCAGCAGCAGAACCATGATGAATGAGGGTGTGTCTGTGCTAGTTTGTGTTATTCTAAATGAAAACGTACATTAGGGTGTGTAGTATTGTGTAAGTGTACATGTTAATTAACATGGCAGGCACTGTAATTCAGTGTCCTTCAACATTGTGTGTGTGAGAGTGTGATAGTGTGCTGAGTGATGGAGAGACAGGGGAAAGGGGTAGGTGTAACCTGCTAAAATCATTGTGCCTGTCACTGATTAATCAGTAATTACAGGGCGGGGTCTTCCGAACACAAAGACTCCCGCTCCGTCACAGGAACCCGCCCACACAAATGGAGTGAAACATCGAATCTACTCACTCTGTCCGACCTTCATGACGATTTTCATGGACTTCGTTTTACACACTCCTCCTTCCTGGTTCTCCAGGCCCTCCATCGTGCCGTTCGATGTTGCTGAAAGAGAGAGATGACAAGGTCAAGCCCCCTGCTGAGCGCCCGAGTGTAGCTAAACTACATCACATCAAGCACCGCAGCTATGGCCGACATTAAAAAATAAAATGAATGTATCCCAAATGGCTCGTTTGAACACGTGCTAGAGCTACACAGCATAAAACTTTCACTGACTTCAGCAGGGTTTCCTTTGAGTACCCAGAATTCCTGCCGCTCCCTGGCTGCGACCTTGGCCAAAACAGAGCTGCAGGATTTGCTGCGTTTGCAGACGCACCTTTACACAATTTGCTAAATATGTTTAGTACATATTTCACCAGTTATCTTACCGGCTGTGGTTCTATTGTGGAGCTGATGTTAACTGTTAAATTAGTAATAAAACAGTAACACAATACCTAAATCATGTTTTTTAGTTTGTTTGTTTTTGAGTTTGTATTAATAAATATAAAATTATTACAGACATAACAACATCATTGCACTGAATTGTGTTGTTTTTTTTTTTTTTTTATATCAGTAATAGTAAAAGTGTGACAGGAATAATAAGAGCATCCATATCATTTTTTTATTTTGTTTTGTTTGTTTATTTGTATTATATTAGTGATAATAAAACTATGACAGACATAACAATAACATAGTAATAAAAAAAATCACCAAAAAAATTTTTTTGTCGTTTTCTAAATATTCATACTAGATAAATTATGACAAATATACAATTGACCAATAATAATAATAATAATAAAAATAATAATAATAATAATAATAATAATATAGTTATAGAGAGGGTTGGCTGTTTGTTTTGTTTCTTTCCTTTTTAATATTTTTGTTAACTTTATAATAAATCATGAGCTCTCCATACATACGTCTTAACTTTTTTTTTTCTTGTCTAATTGTGTTTATAATTCGCATTTCGGTCTTCTGTGGTTCTGTGATGTTTTTGATTAATTTAAAATGATTTGAAATCAAACTATTTTGTTACTAAAATCATGAGACTGAGCAAAATATCTATGCGTTAGATTAAATGCGTTAGATGTCAAATATATAATAAATGTGGGGTGGTAAAGCATGTGACTCAGTATTGAGCTGTGAATGTGTTCAGTCTTCAGTGTTGGAGACTTGATAAATCTGCATGGGTTTTCTGGACAGGAGCGTGTGTGTGTGTCTGTGTGTGTGTGTGTGTCTAGCGGCTTGCAGTCTATCAGGTCAGTAACACAGAGGTAACGAGCTGCCAGGGGCTTTAGTGTTTGGCCTCAGTCCAGATCACTGTGGCCTGTGTTCATAGAAAAAGGGAGGTTTGAGAGAGAGGGAGCGAGGGGGGGAGAGAGAGAGAGAGAGAGAGAGAGGGGGGGGTGTAGACAGGCTGTCCCATGTACACCAACCTTTGGTGAATATGAGGGCAATTAAAAAGCAGGTGCTTCTGTGTGTGTGTGTGTGTGTGTGTGTGTGCGCGCACGTTTGTGTGTGTGTGAGACACTTCAAGCTCTCTGTCATGCTTTTTCTTTCCCTCTTTCTGTGTGTTATCAACTTCATCTTCTTTCTTGACATCCTTTCCTTTTTTTCTTTCTGCAGAAATGAATGACTGTGCTTCATCTCTGTCTCTCTCTCTGTCTCTCTCTCTCTCTCTCTCTCTCTCTCTCTAACCTTCAGTGCTTTAGTGCTTCAGAGGAGACAAGACATACACAGAAAGCTTCTTAATAGCTTGTTTTCCTTTCAGTTAGTTGATTTGATTTCATAAATCCAGTCGTAACACAAGCACACACTCTCTCACACGAGAGGAAGTAACACTGTAGAACACAGAGAATGTGTACAGGATGTATGGTAGGATTCATCGTATTATACGAACAAGAGTCTGTGCTTGAAAGGGAGACATACACACATAGACCATCAGGTGTTTGACCTGAGTTTCTGTGTGTGTGTGTGTGTGTGTGTGTGTGTGTGTGCCTGTCCGTCTGAGCGAGATTTCTTATACTACATCCATGAGACACAACTTGAGGAAGCTGGATCATGGGAGCGAGAAGGCATCGGGAGCTGCAATTTATGCAAACTGAAAATGAAAAAAAAAAAAGACAGAGAGAAAAAGATAGAGCAGAGACAGAATGAGAGAGACACAGAATGTCTAAAGCTATGTGTCTGCAATCAGTCAAATGTCCATGCACATTTTCAGCTCCATTTTCTTAGACTAGCTCTCACTGCTCAGCCATCTGGCCCCTACGGAGTGCAAATTAGCCTCGTAACACACTCGCACACACACACACACACACACACACACACACACACAGAGTCCATAGACGGAGACTTTGGTCATGAAAAATCACACAAGCATGATAATGATAAAGTACTCATGATTCTAGAAGTGACAAGCACTGAGGGTGAACACACACACACGCAAATCGAAACATTTTGTATCTACGTTTTATATTAAAAAGATCCCTGTCATCCTCACAAAAAAAATGTCACACTCACACACACATACATACTCACACACACAATGAACTAGCAATACAAAATGAGCTAAAACTGTAACAGTCCAGTAATCCTGAAATTGAACAGCGCAGCCCAAAAAGAACAAGACCATTAAAATCCACACACACACACACACACACACACACACATGCACAGAGTCATGGATTAAGAGTGAGCTATGATATTAATGACGCAGTTATTCACTGATCTCGTTACGGGGAAGAGTGACCCAATCACCATGGCATCAGGGTCACCAGGCCCTCAGTCCATGTGTTTCTAATGAGCACCGACACTAATAAGAAATGGCATCGACTTTCTCTCTCCCTCACACACACACACACACACACACACACACACACACACATAACTGAGTGCAGCTCTGACCCTCACACCTGCCTGCTGTCTATGCCAGTTCTTCTCTCCACCTGTCCGCACATACACATACACACCCACACCCACACACACACACACACCATTTAGTCAACAATTTCAGTATAAATTTTTGTGATTATCATGGAGATGGTGTGGACTTTTTTACTCTGACCAACTGCACTGTTACACATTTTCTTTTTCCCCTTTAGTATTATATCACTTGTTTTTCTCTTTCGAGTAGTATTGTTGTTCACACTTTCCGTATGCTGTTTCTCATCTTGCCTTATGTGCTCTAAGACTATTTCACTGTGAAAAGAGCTACACCAGGACAACAAAACAAGTTGACGCTAAAATCTTTTTTTTGGTAACAAAATTTAAATAAACCTCAAAAAAAACAAAAAAACATCACGACATAAATCACGTAGCGTGAAAATGTCTTCATGTATCAAGTAACATCCTGCTTCCAGACATCACATGCAACTCAACAAAACAGTCTCGGGGTTTTAAAACTTCCCTTTGCAAATTACACACACACAAACGCACACACACATGCTGTCTGACGAGGCCTGTCATAATTTAAACAGACAAAAAGTAATTACACTGCTGATGGAATTCCTCTCACTCTCTTATTCGGCGCTAGAAATGCCGCCTCTGTCCTCTCTTTCTCATTTTCTCTCTCTGTTCAATCACTCACCATCATTTTCTCTCTCTCTCTCTCTCTCTCTCTCTCTCTCTCTCTCTCCATATTTAGATCATGTTGCTCAATCTCTTGCTTAGTTCCCAGCTCTCTCTGTCTGTCAGACAACATTAGCTCAAGTTAATCTGCGTGCACACACACACACACACACACACACAACCGCAGGCTCAACCAAGTCAGTCTGCTGATGAACAATAGGAGAGCCATTTCAAGGCTTGACACACACACACACACACACACACACACACAGACAGACAGACAGTTTGCATACAGTTGCACAAACAATCCAGGCTCCTTCTGCGCATGTCTTAATGATGACAGACAGACTAATAACAGTATGGTTTCTTTTAATTTGCCTACAGATTGACCTCTGTATTGCTGTCTGTCTGTCTATCTGTCTGTCTGTCTATTTTTCTGTCTATCTATCTGTCTGTCTGTTTTTCTGTCTGTCTTTCTGCCTGTCCTGTGAACTAAACCATTAGGATTAAACTATTTAATTAATTACTTATTGAACGGTGAGCACAAAAACTCGATTCCTTCTTTAACAAGTTCACAGAACACAGCACTCACACACACACACACACACACACACACACACACACACAAAATTCTCCAGCTGCAGGCCATCATTGTGTGAGAGAAAAAGAAGCAATTAACATCTCCAATGAAGAAAAATGGCCCATTTCTTCAGCCGTGCTCTTCTCCGTCTTTCCCCCGTTCCTGTAATTCTCTGCTCCTGCATTAGCGTTTGCTCAGGAGGAGAGGCCCGGAATAAACGAGCGAGAGAGAAGAAAAGGGCTGAATTTGCACGAGCAGCAAAATTGGATTTCCTCCTCTGTGAGTTAGAAGTGAACTTTTTTCCATATACGCAGCGAAGTCAGGAAGAGTGTCGCGTGAACTCTGGGAATTGTGTCTGTTTTGGTTGGTTTACATTTATTGTATGTCTCCTGTATTTTCCCCGTTACTAAGTGTGGTTACACAGCTCGCTTGTAATTGACACATGTGCATGTTGGTGCGAGTGTGTGTGCAGTGAAGGGCCCGCGGCTCAGCGCTTGGTTTTTCTTTGGCAGAACGTGCGAACATGAGCCTATGTTTGTGAGCTGAAGCACGTCTGTATAAATGGTAATTTGAGGCCTTTCGGGTTAAATTCAGGGACGTCTTTTTTACAGTTCATACATTTTCACCTCTCCTGCTACTGAGCTATCACAGTTGGAAGTCGACGTGTGGGGGTATATCGGTGTGATGAGGAAATCTTAAACAGTCGTACTGAAAAGTTTCTCTGATATGCCAGTACACAGCAAGACAAAAAAAAATACTCAACAATGTCGAAAGGATTTGGGATTATGGGAGAAGATTTCAAACATTATCATGATTGCATTGATTTTTACTTTGCATTGATAAACAGTCTCTTTGATAAAACATGCTAGAACTTTCCATGCACATTTTAAAGTTATTTTTTTTATGAATTAATCTTTATTAAGAAGGTTAAGTTGGAAGCTGATCTGGTAAACCCTGAAACACTGGGATGCATGCATTGCTACACAATATTGGTGACATTTTACCCTGTGCTAAATCTGTAATTACGTATTGTAATTATTTATCCAATATGTACCTCCATATTCCTTCAAATATACAAATTAAAATAATCCCGGCTCTTAGTCATGTATTAGATTTAGTATTTTTTAGATGTTAGATATAATCAAAATAAATAAATAAAAATAAATGAAGAAATACGCCACTACAGAACGTAACCAAGGCGGTAATATAATAATCAGGAGCTCACGATTTAAAATTGATATAATACGGATCATATTGTTTTACAAATGGCAAAAATTTTAATTGCACTTAAAATTTTGCAACTCTAGCACGACAGTGAATATCCTAATCTGAATTTTTTCATCGTTGCACACTAGCTGGAAAACACAATCCAAACAACAACCAGCCATAACAAGAATCTGCATTCAGTCTAAACACTGCAACAGAATCTAAACACTCACGCTATTGGACGCAACGGGTTGTATAGATAATGATTGGCTGCGGTACTCACAGATGATGTAGTAGTCTTTTCCTCTGAAGAACTCCAGGCCCCAGAGGTTGGGACTGAACTCCTGGAACTTGAGCGTGAATTTGACGTCCTGGTCGGGTTTGACGCAGTTCAGCAGCGGCGTGTCGGCCTTCGTCACCGTGCACGAGTCCAGCTGCTCGCGAGGAACCATGTAGAGTTTGTAGTACTCGACTCCGTCCATGGAGCCACCCTCCACTCGTGGACACACAATGTCCATTTTATCACCAATCTGAGGATACAGGACTAAACCCTGACCTTGAACGAACCTGTGCGGGGAGAAAAAAAAAGAGCAGACAGAAAAGAAAGGTCTGTTAGTCTTATTTTTACATTGTCACAATCCAAAATAAACCAGCTGAACACTTAATAATTCAGCAAGGCTGATCAATTATTTATGCATTATTATGAATAACAAGGACGGGTTCGGAATGCGAGAGCGAGTCTGATGACCTTGCTGTGGAAAAATAAGTTTCCTGGAATAATTTTGCTAGTCATTTTTTTGGCAAATGCTAAAAAGAAAAATGGCCATGTTCCTAGTGTTGTCAGTGTACGTACAGCTCGAGTGTTTAACTAGAAGCTGGGAACACTACACACGGGAACTGCTAAACTCAGTGACATCATGAGAAAATGTGAAAAGATATGTAAAGAAGCACACACCCACACAATAAACACACACATAATGCGCCTGGAGATTGTGTAAGAGCACATTCCCACTCCAAATGGATGTCTCGGCAGATCTTGCTGCGTGCGTGAGTGTGTGTGTCTGTGTTTGTGAGGTGTTACATGTGCAGATGGCTGCTTGACACTGCTATCGCTCCGATAGATCCGGTCATGCAAAGCGTCTTGTAAAATCGGCGGCACAAAATAAAACTCCCTACACCAGATCTCTATCTGTCCTGCCTTATCTTACCACTGTTCTGTTTGAATAGGCAAGAACAGGCGTACGTGTACGTGTGTGTGTGTGTGTGTGTGTGTGTGTGTGTCTGGAGCCACATATACAGCCTAGCTTTGATGCAATACATCGTCAACTATATTGTCTGGGTTATCTGTTCGGCATTTTCAAACATAATGCTAAATCAAGTTTCGGTCAACAACTCATTCTGAATGCTATCTGTATGGGTGCGGGTAAACACACACACACACACACACACACACACACAGAAAAATATATTGTCCAGTCATACACACATACCAAGTTCTGCAAACGTGGCAGCTGATTTGATCTCTCACCCTGCATTTAACTCAAAGCATATATACTTCAGTCAAAGGAGAGCAATGAGTTGCTCCAAAATATGGGTGATGTGGAGGAAAACATCACATGCTGTTCCTTGAAATTTTCAGGATGCACAATTGTTTAACACAATATTTAGTTTGCTATCAAAATGCCAGCAAAATAGCAACGCCCTATTTCTATTTAATTCTATTTTATTCAAAAATACTGCAAGAATAATCTCATAGAGGAAAAAATGAACAATTTCTAAAATAAAAATAGACTTTAACACCTAATCAGCTATCAATCTGTTACTCTTACTAACAATGGAACATTTGATGTTGTCATGACGACACACACACATACACACTCTCAGAAAAATAGCACATCGTCATATTACCCGTTCCTACTCTGAAACACACTATTTCATCCAACACACTTTCACAAACCCTTCTACAGTGGTTTACACGTTCCACTAAAACCACTGATTAAACAAAGTTTCCCCTAAAGTGTGTTTCAGGCTCGTGGGAGTCGCCCGAGCAGTAGTTATTTACACCCCTGACCTCCAACAGAGTCTATAGAATAAGAATATCCCAAAAAAACGGGGGAGGGCCAAGAGCAAATAAAAGCCTCATGTTTTTAAATGGCTTTAACTCACTCTATAAGACACACTTAACCCCTCGTACCCTCTTTTGTTTTTCCTTCTTTTCTCCCCCCCTCACTTTTGTGCGCCTCAGATTTATGGCTTGTGTTGTAAACGTTTCGGGGAGCGTGGACGTGAATGAGAGGATCGCCGGGATCATTCGGCTCGGTTAAACGAGGCTGCAGCTGCGGACAGACGTCACAGAGCAGCTCTGTGTATGTGTGCATGTGTGTATGTGCGGGCTGTGAATGTGAGCAGTATGTCTAAAGAGGCCGGTGTGCCGCTCGCGGACATCCTCGGCATTGTGAGGACACACACACGCTCCGAGTGGCTCATCTTCGTCTTCTTTTCTTTGCGCTGACACATGGGCTTACTCACGTTTTCACACGCTCCTTCCAAGACGTTCAAATATGTTTTTCTGGCAGTGTAGCTGACGGCAGTAAAAGTGTTGCCAAAGAGCTCACGAAAAACATTTTTAGAGACAAAAAAAAGCCCATAGAACAAAGAAGCTTATTCAGGTGAGTGCTAAGTATAACTCGGAATTCACACTCACTCACTCAAACACACACATGAGCGATGACAGAAAAAAAACCCAGGTGTGATAAACGGACGCTGCGATGGAGAATGAATCCCCTAACATCTGTTTTTTTGGGTATTTCTTTTTATCCCACCATCTCCTCTTTCATGTGCGCGTCACGGTCGCCGGTGTCCCGCGACTTCGTCGAGCCGCGCTCGTCTCACACACCTGCTCGCAGTAAAACCTGTTAGATCTTTCTCACTCGATGACATTCTTCCTTGTCTCCACATATCTCGCTCTGTCTCAGTGAAAACAATCCTTAAATCCCTAAATCTTTCACTGTCCCCCTACCCTTTCCTCTTCCCTTTTTCCTGCTTTTGTTTCGTCCTCTCTTAATCTGGGCTGAACACGACAGCTTAATCCCAAATTCTAACAAAACACAGAGGATCGATGGTGAAAGATAGAACCAAGGAAAGCGAGAGACGAGAAAAAAGAAATGACTTTCAATTATCTGCGCAATATGGAGGTCCGTCAGATGGATAGACGTTCAGAGAAAGTTCCGGACAAAAGCCAGGGACAAATGATACTGGGTTTTAGACTGTGTGGGGCTGGATTTAGGGGAGGGGGGTTATCCGTCTACACCGGTGGCTGCCACTCTATATCTATGCTCATTCTTTTCTTCCTCCCTCTTTTATTCACTCTCTAACCCCGATGGACTTGCTTTAATGACGACCCCAGTCTCTGTTCGCTCTGTTCTCTGTTCGCAACTGCACAGTTCCACCATTTTAATCCCTAACATTCACTCAAACTGCCCACAAAAATCCCCTTCCTCGTGTCCTCCACCTTTCAGCGTGTCCTATCAGAACTGCGCGCCTTCATACCTTTCTCTCAATCCCTCTCTTTCTCTACTCATCTTTCTCTTTCACTGTCTTTATCTCTCTCCTGCAGGAATCCCACTCATCCGTTGGCATCGCATGAAAAAAACACTAAAAAATTATGGCTGTCTATTAGTGCTATGTTCTTCTCAGGCACCACACACACACACACACACACACACACACACACACACACGCACACTAATAGAGTTCCCTTGTGATTCTAACGTTGAGCGCAGAGGGGGGTTTAGGGGGTAGTTATTATTCATGGCCGATTCATCAGTCTCTGATGGACTATCTGCATGTGTATGTGCCTCCACACACACACTCACACACACTCACACACACTCACACACACACACACGTGGCCCAGTCAGCAGCCCCACCATGCCTCGAAAAGAGATGTAATCTCATAATGAAGAGACAGAGAAAGAGAGAGCGGGGGTACGGGTGAGAGAGGGAGAGACAGAGGGGGGGAACTCGGGCATCCTTTTACTGAAAACATGTAGAGCAGACCTCGCTTTTGTTTCTCCACCTCGACTACAAAATGGATTAGCAGCACGATTCTGTGAGGGAGGGGAGAAAGAGAGAGCGAGAACGAGGGAGAGACGGAGGAAGCTGCGGATCCTTTACGGGTCTCATGCACCAGCTGTAAAGCAGTTAAGGAGGAAACAACAACGTGCTTTAAATCTGCGCAGTGGATAAAGAAAAGAGAGACAGTAAACTCAAGAGATGGAAAGATTGGGAGAACCCCAAACCCCCCAACCACCCCTCCACACACACACACACACACACACACACACTTCAAACCACTTGTTTACTCAGGTTCAACTCTACAGGAGCTAAAACAACATGTGAGACTATAGTCTTTTATTTATCTACCTATTCATTCGTTTCAATGATTTTATGATTTATAACAACAGTGACAGAAGTAGAAAACCGAATAATTCCTTTAGATCATTTAGATATGATTTATTTTAACATTAATTCCATTTATTACCATAAATCATAATCATTACTACTACAAATATGTTAAGCTAATAAGCCGATGACAGATAGCTGACGATCTGCATTGTGCAAAAACTGATTAGGAGAAAAAATAAAAAACGTGAGGTATTGATGATGTTTGAACGTGTTTTTACGTGATAATGAGTCCACCATGTCTCCCTCATTAGACTAGCCATTAACATTCCTACACTTCATACCATGATGAAAGATATTAAAAATGCTGAGAAAAAAAAAGTTTTTTAAAGCTGACGTGTTCAGCACATGAAGCCTCGGGCTTTGAGTCACTGGAGACATGACACACACATTTACACGGCCTTTCCTTAGGGAACGAGTGTACACAAGGTCACTCGCACCCCACTGGGCCTTCTCTTTTATTTCTATTTAATTAACATGATTACTGATTGCTTAGCATTTGAATTTTTAATTTGCTCATTTTTGAGTCCGCTTGATTGAATAAAAATAATAGCCTACATACAACATCAAAAATAAGAATCCTGCAATCAATATACATCTTTTAGTCAGTATAATTATGTTATAATTATTATTAATTGTTATGCATAATACTCAAATCAATAAATACGTTTTAGAGAACTACCACTAGAAAGCATGCTCTTAATATGGTAATGTACTGTACAGAATTTTTGCATCATCCACACACACACACACACACACACACACGGGCCTAAATGGTGCCTTCACTAATCCACTCTCCCTGGCTGCACTTCAGCTCACTGTAATGCTGCTTACAACGGTGAGATAAGGTTAAATTATTCATATAATGTGTGTGTATGTGTGTGTGTGTGTGTGTGTGTGTGTGTGTGTGTTAAAGCAGGTTAAAAGTCTAGTAGACTACAGCACTACAGGGTGATATGCATTAGAGCAACACGCTCATGCATTTCTGCTCGGAAAATCTACGGTCACGTCCCAAATCGCACACAACTGTAGTGAATAATGCAGCATTATAGGAGAGCAGACTGGGCGACCACACGCCTACCGCAGGGTGACTTCGGGTGAAGCACGGGGTATTAGGGTAGCGTGTTTACATCCTTTTCTTGAGAAAGAAAAAACCAGTAGCCTATTTCCAGAATTTCCATTAATGTAGGTCTAATTGGTAGAAATCCTATTACCCAAGACTGCAGAAATGTCACAGGACAGAGCAAGTAAATAAAAAATGTCCCATTACAGCCCGCCTGCACTCACCCTGTAGCCTACAGCCTGTAAAGTAGGGTTGTGCATGTTGACATTTTGTCATGTATACAGTGTGAGCCTTGGATTCAGATGGATCCGACCGGACTGATCCGGTTTTTAAATCAGGTTTGATCAGGGTTTATTAGCAGATGCGATATTAAAACAGTATGCACGTAACCATGGCGACTGCGAGCGTTTGATGATGTAGCGTATTAATGCTGAGGTAGTGTGAGTTGCCTTCACTGCTCTAAATCACTGACTAGATAGATGGATAAACACTGATAGATAGATAGATAGATAGATAGATAGATAGATAGATAGAGGACGGGATGACGAGCGGTGCGCGGGTTGGGAGTCTGCTGCAGTCCTCAAGCTTACTCACGTCTCTAATACAGAGAGAGAGAGAGAGAGAGAGAGAGAGAGAGGAGAAGCGAGAGTGTGTGCGCACACACGCACACACGCAAACACGCAAACACACGGGCCTACTGGAGCGTCTATATGAAATCAGCATTAATACAATACGGGACACCTGTGACACCTGAAACAGGACAGCAGAAGACAGGAGACGAGAGGAGCAGAGAAGAGAGGAGAGGACAGGAGAGGAGAAGAGAGGAGTAGAGAAGAGAGCAGAGGAGAGGAGAGGACAGGAGCGAACAGGAGAAGAGACGAGAGGAGAGGAGAGGAGAGGAGAGGAGAGGGGAGAACAGAAGTGAGAGGAGAGGACAGGAGAAGAGACGAGAGGAGAGGAGAGGGGAGAACAGAAGTGAGAGGAGAGGAGAGGAGAAGAGATGAGAGGAGAGGACAGGAGAGGAGAGGAGAGAAGAAGACAGAAGACGAGATGAGAGGAGAAGAGAGGAGAGAACAGAAATGAGAGGAGAGGAGAGGAGAGGAGAAGAGAGGACAGCAGGCCCAGCTGTGTCTTTATTCCCTCATGTTTTTATCTTTGCATGCACACACACAATTTAACCAATTTCACATAGACGAACAGCTCCTATTATCATTATTGTTATTATAATAATAATAATAATTATTATTATTATTAAATGTAATTAATGACACTAGAGATGTGGATCACACCCCAAACTCGATTTTTTTACTCCGGCTATATGTCGGATTTTTCCACCAAATTTCAACATGGAAGCTATAGCTATAAATAACTTCTGCTTTTTATTTATTTAATCCCTGTATTTCTCACCAGGCCTTACATGGGCGCGTGCAGAGTTCATACAGCAGCCAAACAAACAAACAAAAAACAAACAAACAAACAAAAAAAAACCTCTGCTCAGCTTGGTGTTGAGTTGGTGTCCTGCAGGCGCGACATTTACGGTGATTTATGCGCCTGCAGTTTAGTCTAAATTTATTTCTGCATTGCAATCATGTGACCACTTCTAAATTTAATACTCAAATTTAATACTAAATCTGCATATTTATGAGTTAAGGGAGAAAAAAAGAGAAAAAAGTGGGGAAGTAAGAATATATAGACTAATAATACACTGTGTGCGCGCGCTATAGGAGAGTAGAAGAGTCAGTGGGCTGCTTTGGCCTACACACACACACACACACACACAGCCTCATGTACTTTACATTAACGGCTAACACATAGTGTGTAGGTTTCTAAAATAACTGTATGTCTATTAAGAAAAAGATTAAGAAACCTAACATCTGGGGACGCAGGCGTATCTGATGTATTGTTTAATGCAGCAATGCGCGGTGCTGGAAGTGTGTGTGTGTGTGTGTGTGTGTGTGAGAGAGAGACTTACTTGGTGTTGGTCGTGTTCCAGTAGATGGACTCGAGTACGGTGGCGTTCACCTTGCACGCGAGCACCAACACCCCAAAGTAGTACGTCCACAGAGACTCCCCCATGACCTCTAAATCCGTTTCACGCGACAGAAATGTGCGAATACAATACAAAAAAAAATAACAACAATAAAAGAAACGCCCCTGAGGAGTGTCGCAGACAATCCCAACTCCTGATATCCCGACTCCAGGTGCGAGAGTCCAACACAAAGCAAAGCCCGGAGAGCCTGCTACGGGTAGAGCATCCCGCTGGAGCTGCTAGTCCGGGAGGAACGGCGGCTGCGCCTCGTGCACTGATCCCAAGCTCCGAGAGGCGACACGAGCACAGGCGCGTCAGAGTCTCACTCAGCAACGGCGGTAATAATAATAATAATACTACTACTTCAAATAATAAAAATAATAACAAGAAGAAGAAGAAGAAGGTCAGAGTGACGCTGAGTGGGCAGCTCTCTCCGTCGGGCCTGTGCTGAGCAGAGAGGAAGAGGACAGGTACATGATCCCTTAAAGAGAGGCGAGCCGCGCGCTCGCGCCGGAGCTCCGTACACACATCACCAAGTTAATCCGCTCCTCCGTTCACTTCAGCGCGCGCTGGCGGAAAGAAGACGGCCAAGGGGAGGGGGGGACCAATTCCAACAAGGAGCGAGAGCGAGACCAGAGCACCGCTCACACACACACACTCACACACACTCACTCACACACTCAGAGAGAGAGAGAGAGAGAGGGAGAGAGAGGCGCGCGCTCGCGCAAAAGCAGCTCGAGGTATTCCGTTTAAGGCGAGGAGTGCGCGAGCTCCAGTTCAAAAACGATGGCAAGTGGAGTAAATGATGAAATGAAAACAACAAGAACAACAGCAACAATAATAATAATGATGAAGATGATGATGACAAATGGGTGAAACTAAAAAAAAAAGGATGAAAATTAAAAAAAAAAAAAATGAAAGCTGGAGTCAGATGAAAGTTGTCATGGGTCGCTCGAGCCTCGCGGGTCCGGAGAGAAAGTGCAGGAGGACACGGAACGCACGCGCCGCTGCACTGCTCGCTCTGTTCAAAACCGCGATGCTTCTGAGACTCCCAATATTTGGCGGAGCTCGCGCTGAGCCGGCCCCGCCCACAAGGCCGCTCATTGGCCAGGACAACGAAAGAGAATGGAACCGAGACTGTCAATCAAACGGTCGCTCAGCAACGGCTCGAGCGGCGAAAAACCAGGGGCCAAGTGTGTGTGTGTGTGTGTGTGTGTGTGTGTGTGTGTGTGTGTGCGCGCGCGCGCGCCTCTCTGTTCCAAAAACCGGACAGAGCTTCATGAGATTAGTGACAACACATTTCAATATCTGTATATCTCTTTAATATCTACTGTAACTGCAACATTTTATAATAACATCAGAATGAGCTCTGATCTCTCTACTGATTTCTCTGTCTTAAATATACAGTGTGTTTGTGCATTGTGAGTGTATGACTTTTGTGCATTATATGATTTTGTGCATTGTGTGTGTATGATTGTGTGCATTATATGATTGTGTGCATTGTGAGTGTATGATTGTGTGCATTATATGATTGTGTGCATTATGGGTGTATGATTGTGTGCATTGTGAGTGTATGATTGTGTGCATTGTGAGTGTATGATTGTGTGCATTATGGGTGTATGATTGTGTGCATTGTGAGTGTATGATTGTGTGCATTATGGGTGTATGATTGTGTGCATTATGAGTGTATGATTGTGTGCATTGTGAGTGTATGATTGTGTGCATTATGGGTGTATGATTGTGTGCATTATGAGTGTATGATTGTGTGCATTGTGAGTGTATGATTGTGTGCATTATGGGTGTATGATTGTGTGCATTATGAGTGTATGATTTTGTGCATTGTGAGTGTATGATTTTGTGCATTGTGAGTGTATGATTGTGTGCATTGTGAGTGTATGATTGTGTGCATTATGGGTGTATGATTGTGTGCATTATGGGTGTATGATTTTGTGCATTGTGAGTGTATGATTGTGTGCATTGTGAGTGTATGATTGTGTGCATTGTGAGTGTGCTGGGTGTTAGCCGGGTGTGTGAGCCTGTGCAACACACACACTCTCCAGCCTCAGTGTTGCTGATCAGCAGAACAGAAATGTACAGTTTGTATGTTCGGGTTCGAGGCTTCATGATCAGATGGACAGCAGCGCCGACTAGCGGTGAGTCTCCCAGGAGGAGGAACGTGTGGACTTCAAGCCGCGATTTAACAGTTTAAAAAACAGAGTAATAAAAGCAGGGAGAGGTAAATAAAACTGAGAGAAAAGCAATAAAAGCACTACAGCAGTGCACTGATGGAGTCTATCCTCTTATTCATCCTTTTAATTAGGAGAGTCAACCAGGGAGATCTGGTGTGTCATAGACTCTTCATCACCATCATCATCATTATTACTATTATTATTATTATTATTATTAAAAAAGGAAGAACTTCAGTGTAATTTAAAGGTCCACGCTGCTGCCTTTCAGTCTGTGTGTATTTGCTTTAATAGGTGTGTATCACCAAAAGGCCCTGATCATCAGATTCCCGCAGTGAAGAGCGAATACACACACTCACACACACACACACAGACACACACGCGGTGTGTATTAATTCAGGTAGGCGGGGGTTTATGAAGTGGTGGTGGAGTAATGGTGTGTGTTTAGAGGCCAGGTGTTAATTGTATCAGGGACACACTCTGGTCGAGGTGAAATGTCTTCACTGAAATCGCAGATCTAATCGAGCGGCTGGGCTTCATGTCTGTAAAGCAGAGATTAAAGCTCGCACTCTTTCAGAACACAGAGGTGAATAACGACGGGATGAGCTGCCGAGGCTCCCGGAAACAACACAACACAACTACACAACACAACTACACTAAACACAACACAACTACACTAAACACAACACAACACAATGCAACGCAGGCGGAAACGAAAAGTTCCTAAACTAAAGCGGATAATTCAGTCCAAACACTGCAGCGTTAAGATGAGCATCAAAACAACACACACACTTTTACACTATCACACACACACACACACACACACACACACACACACACAGGCAGTTGTTCATCATAGGGAGGCTTAGCCTACATACTGTACAATTTCAACAGACTACAAACCCAGCAAATCTTTGTTTGGTGAAAACTGGGGGGAAAAAAAACCAAAATTTAGATATGCCATATATATATATATATATATATATATATATATATATATATATATATATATATATATATATATATATATATATATATATAATCTGTTTGTTTTATTCTGAAATCATTACAATTAATAAAAACATTCATTAAAATGAGTCATAGTGGAACCAGAATTAATTATTAATTTAGTAATTTAATTAGTTAGTAGTATATTTATAGTAATAAATATAAATATAGTTTATTTTTGCTTCACTTATCAACTTATAGGTGGAATAAATGTAATGCCTATAGACACATTCAAATCTAACAGAAGTCCTTCCAATACTGCAGTCACGTCCCTCACACATTTTACACATTTATAAAGTGTATTTTATAATAAAGAGCTAGAAGCTCTCCGGACCGTCTGAGCTGCTGGATGTTCAGCTGGTAAAGCCGAAGCTTTGTTCTCAGGGTTGTTCACTAGTGTGTAGGTCTGCCCGAGATATCTGTTTGCTATGGTGATTATCACCGATGAGGAATTTGAAGTAAATCATTTCTTACATGGACATTAACTCATAAACTTCCAGCAGAAAGGAAAAAAAAAGGTTTTCTTCCTGAAGTGGGACTTCAGTAGAATTCCAGAGAGCAGTGGAGGTGTAGGGGAGAGCGGGGACCGGCTGCACACCATTTCTCTACATTTTCACTTCTTTTTAATCAAATAACATTGATTTTTTTTCCCCCCTAAACTTGCGTTAGATTTCTAATCAGCAGCGGCTTTTCAAGGGAATTTAACTCAAGCACAATATCACAATCGGAAGGGAAAAGTAAATTAATAAATTACGTGTTATGACTGACATGATGGCTGTGAAGCCTGTAACGATGAGGTCAACTGAGAAATGTCTTAAATCCTAAATTAACCACATGTCTTTGAGTGAAATCTACTTTATTACATTAATATAAAGAAAAGTCAAGTATTTTTACTACTGTACATTTATTACAGTTGTAGTAAACTAGTATTTTATAATTTATTAGTTGTATTACAGTAACTAGTATTTTATTACTGTAAATCACAGTTGTAGTAAAGTAACTAGTATTTTATTAGTGTAAATGCATTAGTTGTATTACGGTAACTAGTATTTTATTACTGTAAATTTATTACAGTTTTATTAAAGTAACTATTTTATTACTGTAAATTTATTACAGTTGTATTACAGTAACTAGTATTTTATTACTGCAATTTATTACAGTTGTAGTAAACTAGTATTTTATAATTTATTAGTTGTATTACAGTAACTAGTATTTTATTACTGTAAATTTATTACAGTTGTATTACAGTAACTAGTATTTTATTACTGCAATTTATTACAGTTGTAGTAAACTAGTATTTTATAATTTATTAGTTGTATTACAGAAACTAGTATTTTATTACTGCAATTTATTACAGTTGTAGTAAAGTAACTAGTATTTTATTAGTGTAAATGTATTACTTGTATTACAGTAACTAGTATTTTATTACTGCAATTTACTACAGTTGTAGTAAAGTAACTAGTATTTTATAATTTTAGTTGTATTACAGTAACTAGTATTTGATTACTGTAATTTATTACAGTAGTATTATAGTAGTGTAATGTATAACTAGTAATTTATTAGTGTAATGTATTACAGTTGTATTACAGTAACTAGTATGGTTTTATTCCAGAAACGTTTACTGTAATAATTTATATAATGTTAACAACAGTGTGTTCTATTACAGTAACTAAAGTCATGTTTTTGGCCGTGTACGGCTCAGCCAGCTCAGACGCAGGCCTAAATGAAGCTGCTATTGCAGGCTGTATTTTCTGATGTTTCCTAAGAACTGATAATGACAGTTGGTGAATTCACCAGTGGACTTCCCAGGAAAGTTAGTAGACTAACAGATGATCTAAAACTGCTGAAGAGCTCAAAGACACAGTTTACTCACATTTAACAGATGACTAAAGGCTTAAAGTTTTATAGCCTATATTTTCATATATTTACATATTTGGTGGCAAAATGTACTTTAACTTGAAATGCTTAGAAATGTTAATCTAGTCCTAACATTTGTGTGATTGTACTTGGTGCCAGATTTTTTTTTGTACTGCACCATGGAGATGAACTGAAATAAATTCAGACTTTTTGTAATTATTACATTATAATAAAGTGGGACTCATTATGCATGTACAGTTAACTAAACATTATTCAAGCCTTTTATCTGTCAGAATTAAATGAAATAACCTAGCATCCTTCAGCTGTCTCCTCAGGAAACCCTTAAGGTTTTAAAGAGAATTATGTTTTTTTTTTTGACTTTGTGTATCTTAAAACCTGTTATAACTGACTCCGGGCTTCTCTACCATTTTTTTCTTACCCTCCAGACTAAGCCTTTAGTACACTAGCGGATTGAGACACATACCGTATCAATCTTCCGACATACTTTACACTAAGACATTTCCCATCAATAACAAAGATACAAAGCATGATTTTCAACCTAAATGAAAGAAAGATACAGATTATGCCCTATAAGGTGTATTAACATATTAAATAGTTTCCATATTGATAGCAATGCCTCCAAACCCTACTCTCAGGGGCTCCAAATAAAAGAAAAGCAAAGAGTGTAAATAAAAATGGCCTACACTATTTTTTATGCCTGTTCTATAGTGCAAAAAAAACCCCACACATTTGCGGTTTGAGCTGTAGCTCATGTGATGACCCTGATTGAATCTGAGAGCTCGATGGGGAATGGGGTCAGGCTGCAGGCTGCCCTCCTCTAAAAACTTCTTTACACTCCAAAGCACCATGCGTCATTTAACATATATACAGGTGGAAACGGTGTGCTTGTTTAAAGGGGATGAACGGGGAGCGGCTCGTACCAGTGCGCGTGGATTAACACGTTCATTATTCACGGCTTGGCCGAACATGTTTTTAAGAGACCTGTGCGTTTCTCCATCCGTCACTGTGTGTGTGAGGAGATGGAGCAGCTCTTCAGCGTGTCACTGTTAACGCGACGGTAATTAATTATCATCTGTGAGACCAGAGATAACACCAACAACTTCAAGCCCAGTCAGGTCCTTCAAAGAGTCGGAATGTGTGTGTGATATTCACTCTTCAGTGAGGGCAGCAATTTAACACCGAAATGGCCGAGTGTGTATTCCAAGTGTAAATCTCAATCAATACACAAGCTGTACAGGATGTTAACACTGAATACACATACCAGTAAGATCGCTAGCCTTTGTGTAAACTGTGAAGTCAGTGATTTTGGTGGAAGTTGGCTGTTTTCAACCTCAAAATCCACATACATCCCAAATACATACATCGGCCATCAGGAGCTCTGTCTCACATGTAGCCATTTCATGTATTTTTTGTCTCGACAACAGGAAACTCAGTACTAATATCCAGACGATGTACTACATCAATTGGGGGGGATAAAAATGAAGTGTGGAGCGCTGCACAGGACTGGGTGATAAAACTATATGATATCAATATCGTGATAAATGATTTTTAAATAGAATTTACAAACTCTGGAAGCAGATGATTTGATGTTAATTTTGTACTGCACCTTTAAAACTGCAATATATATATATATATATATATATATATATATATATATAATATTATTATAATTTGTCTTTATCCTTTTCAGTTTAATTTATTAATTTAACATAAGTTTTTCATTTTCTTTTTAAATGCAACACTACTGTTTGCCTGTGTAACAACCTTATTATAATATTGCATTGTAGATATCGTGACACTTATTGCACATTGTAGAAATGCCTTCGAGGTTCATGACATGATATTTTTGTCATATCGCCTGGCCCCCTCTGTAGCCTGCCTAACAAAAAATCTGCTACACCCCAGACACAAAATAGGAGCAAATATTGAAAACTAGACGTGCTTGGTTGTAAAATGGTTGGTTGTTCATTTGAAACATGGTATATAAATCAAGAACACAGTATTCTATATACACAGTATACACCATATTCTATCGTTCCCAGAGTCTGGGCACTGCAGAGACCAGAACGCTGCCTCTGAGCAGATATTTTATTGATTACTAGTGGAATGTGAGGAGGACTTCAACAAACATTACAAAAAATATTAATTGAATAAAAATATTAATTGATTAAAAATTGCTTAATCAATTAATTCTTTAAATAAAACACAAAAGATCTGAAGTAAATGTCCAAACAGAAAGAGAAGACGGCAGGTCAATCTGACAAGGCGGCCTATTTGCAGGATTTATTAATGAATGACTCAGCTCCAATTTACAAGACAGGGGAAAATTGTCCACAATATGATAAGCTAGCTTCTAACATACAGACAAACACGCACACACATGCACACACACACACACACACACACACACACAGTCACACACAATCACACACCCACGCCCTAACCAATCTTACCTGCAGCTCCTGATTTCCTTGTAGGAACAGTAGACATTTGCATAACCCACACATGAACTGTCTAAACGAATCCGAATCAGCACAGTCAGCGCACATCTCCTCCACTGTTTTGCCAGATTCTCACATTAGCAAATCAAACAGGACATACTGCAATTAACATGACTTGCAGGGCACAGTGGAGGACAGGTCATTCAGAATCTCGCCATGGTTTACGGTGTTCACAAAAAAACAAAAAAAAACAAAAACTGGCCGCATACTACATACACACTCGCCAGGTTACAGTTCAAATTACCCTCACACCAGTTTCATTCCGACGCATTTTTACCCCCATTACACAAATGGATAGCTTCAAGCTGTGGACAAGAAACTGTGCTTGAATCTTCAAAATCAAGGGGCCCCACACACACACACACACACACACACACACACACACAAACACACACCCTTTTCATTGCTTTTGCAATCCAGTAAAAACAAAATGGATTTCCCAATATTTGGGGAAAAAAGGAAGCATCCTATACACAGCACTGGCAAAACATAAAAGCCACTAAAAGTAAGAGTCTGTGGAGGTGGCAGCGAAGTCCAGCCTTGAGTCAGGGAGAATCTGTCAAACGTTTCCCCAACTGGGGGTTTGTGAAGTTTGTTCGAACCCAGAGGAGAGACACGGAGGGCAGGAGTAACCTCTCTTTGGAAAATGTCTAGAGATTTGCTTCAACATGAAGTTATCTTCCAGAAAGAGAGCGCAAGGGAGAGAGAGAGAAAGAGAGAGAGAGAAAGAAAGAGAGAGAGACATGAGGGACAGGAGGGAGGGTTGGAGTGCGCGATCAGTCTGTGGCTTTGAGCGTGAAGGAGAGGCGAGGTCGGGACTTGCCCTTCCCCAGGATGATCTTCTGCTCTTCCTTCTGCTGTCTCTGCCTCTCCTGCTCCAGCTTCATTCGCTCCTCATGGATCTTTCGCTGCTCCTCCACTATGCGCAGCTGATCCTCGGCCTAGTAAACACACACACACACACACACACACACACACACAGAGGGATAAACACACTTGTAAAGTGGAAACAGAATGACAAAACATGTCTACATTTACAAGGCAGATGGTTTTACCTAAACTGAGAGGGGACACATTCCAAACACAAGGCTGAGAAGTCAAGAGCCCAACAGCGCTACTCTGACAGCCCTGGGACTTAAACTCACACACTCCTTCTCGAGAACACACTCAGATCCTTCACTGCTTACACCCACCTCCACCATATATAATCTGACCGTATATCCCTAATTCATGACGTCACGTGATGCAATTTCTATATTCTGGAAATAAAAAAAAAATGATGCTATGGTGAAAAAAACAGACGCGCATTGACCAAAGGTCAGGTGAGGACTGACTGTGAGAATTTAAGCTTCGCCGGACATGAATCATGCCAGGCTTGCTACGAAATTGGATTTGTGCCCGTCATCAAAGAAACACAAGCTAAATCACACACTTTAGAAAAAATAGTTTAAGCAGTTGGGGGAAAAGAAAGAAAGAAGAAAAAAAAACTTCACACCCGCTCACACAATGGCATAACGTGTTGATAACCATCATCTATGTACACATGCCAGAAGCCAATTAAACATTACGTCTGTTTCTGCACTTACAAAAGACCACTGCCTTGTTACACAACCACAAGTGGCCACATTAACGTGGACATCAACTTGCTTGTCTCGTTTAAATGGCTGTCTGGCGCACGAAAAATATGTTAATTAGGATATTCATGTGCTGAATATTTTCATAAACTTTTAACAAGCAGACCTTTAAAAAAAGGCAAACAAGTAATGGCATAATAAATCTTAACCTACAGTTTATTCAATCACACTGTCTGGGAGCTAACAACTTTTAGGCAGAACCTCGGTTGTGATGAAGCACAAAGGTGTGATGTTTTATTTTAAAAAAATGATTAAAAATCTTTTGTAAGAAACATCTCGTATAAAAAGAAAAATAACTTGTATATTAAGTCATATGACTCATGTAGTACTGACTGACCCTATACGCTTAGCTCAATACATTTCTGCTTTTGGAGCTCAGGATCTATGTAAAAATAAAACGCAGACATTTACATATTCTGTGACTGATCTGAAATCAGGCTCTCGCTATATCTTTAAATGTATTCTGCAGGCTGGCTGTTTAATCATACTTCTTATCTGTTCTGTAAAGAAATAGAAGAGGTTTAGAAACGCACAGCAGAGCACAGCGTGCATATTTCTGTGCTCTGTCACTGTCCTGCAGAAAAAATGTATAGTTTTGTTTGCGAAAGTGCCAACTTGATTAATGCTGTTGTGGACCAAGTTCTACGTGAAATGTATAGCTAAAATTCTTATTTAAAAAAAAAGTGTGTGAAGGTCTCACTGCTGTCCGGCTTGTGGATTGTGCGAACTATAAACAAACTGATGCAAATTTTAGGGTTAGTAAATTTTTACCTAGATTTACAGTCAGTGTTCTTTAGCAGAGAAGTATTCACTTCAAAACATCTACTGCGATGCTGAAATAAACTTAAGTACTGTGATGTTCGGTTTAACAGTCGTCTAGTCAAACAACTCTACATATGCTGTACACCACTAACTAATCTTAAAAAAAAAAAAAAAAACCTGCAATACAACACAAAATGAACAAGATGGCATTTTTTCCCCCAATCTTTGTCTTTATTACTCGCTGGATGCTATCATTTTATTATGTATACACAGATTTAACTACAATATAGCCTGCTTTAGTTAGTTAAATAAATTTTAATTACAATTGTATAATAGTTTTTTGGGCTTCTCCGTCTTACAAAACCTTTAATATGCCACAGTAACAGTGCCATACTGTGTTCCAGCTACACAGACAGCTGGCAAGTTCAGAAATTTGACATTATTATTGCTTTATTTTGGAGCTGTAGCAGTTTCAAAAATAAAGACCACATGAAATAAAAAAGCAGGAATGTTGGTGGATTCATCAACCTCACCAAGCCTCTTTCATGTTTTAAGCAAGTTCAATTTAATAATAATAATAATAATAATAGATAAATCTTGTTTGAACAAAATTATATTTATATGATTTAACAGGGCACATGAGATGTTGTGCAT
Source organism: Pangasianodon hypophthalmus (assembly GCF_027358585.1). Classification (NCBI taxonomy): domain Eukaryota; kingdom Metazoa; phylum Chordata; class Actinopteri; order Siluriformes; family Pangasiidae; genus Pangasianodon; species Pangasianodon hypophthalmus. The sequence goes on along the minus strand of NC_069714.1, from coordinate 6,070,527 downwards.
TTATAATTAGAAGTTTATTCTCCCGTTCCTTTTTTTGTTTGTTTAAAGGAAGAAAAAAAAAACAAAAACAAGAAAAAAAAAAAAAAAAAAAACATACCAGCTTAGCCTGAGCTTCAGCGATCTTTCTGTTGTTCTCTTCCAAAATTTTTTCCAGTTCCTCCCGTTTGGATTTTTCTTCCTCCTACAGGGGTGACACGGTGACATGTTAGGCCGAGCAAAACAATTCCCTTAAAGCAACCTCCATCCATCCAGCCTCACGTGCAAACACTCCTACACACGCTCCACTCGATCCATACACAGTACCAGCCAGATACGCTCACAGCACAAAAGCTCTTTCATCCTCTCTCTCTCACACTCATCACATTTGCAAACGGTAGAATCTTAAGGAAAAATGCATAGAATTAACCCCCCACGTATCTCTCCCTTTGCGCCATAGATCAAAAACCCTCCCGTGACTGACTTCAATCACACATTAAAGATCCCACAATGTCTTACTCAAACATTCATAGGCACATTCATGAACATACATACAGAACAAACATCGACTAATGAAGAGTCTTGTTTGAAGATGAGAAAAATCAATCAGGACTGTTTTTTTTTCTTTAATTTTCTAAACTATATGCATCCATAAGCAAGACATTTTGAAAGTAAAAAAAAAAAAAAAAAGACTGAGTAAATAAGACAAAGGAGAGATTGAATAGTAGTAGCTCACCAATGCTTGTATACCTACGCTTTTTTCCTTTGACTGTGCACTGTACCTACACAACTGCTGATTAAAGGGGGTGAGTATTTACTGCCTGGTCCCGCGTGTGTCCCGTCCTGGACAGCGCTGCGCTTCCCCTTTAAAATCTCTGCTCTGAGCCGCTAGCACGAGCTAGTGCTCTTACACAGCAACACCACATGCAGTATATCACATTGCAGTAGAGTCAAAGTGATGGCGTGTTGGACAGGAGAGTGAAGAATGTAAGTAAAACACATTACCATGTGTGGACATGAACAATCGCGGGACGTCAGGCTTTTACTGTTAAAAGGGTGTTAACAACTGCAGGAACACAAAAATGGGATCATTCGTTACATGAAATATCTGTGTGTATATAATGAGTGAGTATACTACTACATGACTTGTAGGTGTACGTGTGTGCGTGTGTGTGTGTGTACACGAAAACCAGCTTCCTGAGGAAAAGCAAGTCGTGAGGACACAGAAGTACATTTACAATACTGCACTTTCAACAATGAATAAAGTAAGTGATAAAGAAAAAAAAAATAATGTAGTTAGAAGACAGTAAAATATTGAATAAAAAAAAAAGAATATATATATATATATAAAGAAAGACAGGAAAACATGAGAATGTATACACTCTCCAATGGGGATTAAGTTGGAAGCTAAAAACAGTCGGATTTGCTATCGGATTTACTCCTACACTAAAAAATAGTGCAATGCTGGCAGGAAAAAAAAAAAAAGCAAGATCATGGGGTAAGTAGAGCATGTTGGTGTGTACGAGACTTGTGTCTAACCGGTCTAAATGGGACTGGGCAGCAGAAGGGCACATATCTAACCCTGTTAGTGCTGACCCATGGGACCCTGAGGTGTTTCAGTGGCTTGGATTGGAAGGAGAATTAGTGTCAAGTTTAAAGACTCATCGGAAAAAAAAGAAAGTCCTCTTTTGTTAGGTAGGTCCAGATGCCAAAATGCATTAATTTATTTAAAATGTATAGCTATAGTTTTAAGAATTTAAAAATAAACTAATAATTTCAAAATAATAAATAATAATGGGTCAGTAAAAATATGAAAGCATATTCAAGAACAAAGACAAAGCCTAACCAAAATATCAATGTTCTATTTTTCTTTTTTTTATTGAAGACAAGAGTAGTACATTGACAAAAGAAAAAGAGAGCAAAGACATTGAGAGAAGAGGCTAGGAAGGTGGGAAAGAGGGACGAATAAAAAGAAATGATTAATATCTCGCAGCCGTGACACAACCTTTGCATTGCACATCCTCAAGCACACCCAGCATGTCCTACCATCCTTCTATAGGAATCTGTCTCATTAAATTCAACCGAGTGTCTACAGAAACGAAACTACGCACCCTTAACATCCCCAACTTCCTGATACTAAGCCAACACCATGTACACCCATCTGTTTTAAACGCATGCAAATTCTGTACCTCTTGCTCCCAGCAGCTAGCTGTACAGCTTATCTAGTGTGAAGCTCGAGTCCTATTAAACTATGACTCTATTCTCATGTTCTCCCTCTGCCCTCTCTTGAGTTGGTGCATGCCGGGTTGTGCCACGGCGGCGGGTGACATGGCCGTTCCAAACGACCGAGCGTTACCTCACGGGCTTTCTGTGCGCTCAACTCGGCCTGCCTCTGTCTCTCGAGCTCCTGAAGAAGCTGTGCTTCCATGATGCGTTTAGCCTCCTCGACACGCCGCAGCACCTCGCGCTCGATCTCGTCGCGCCGCTTCTCCAGCTCCTCTTCCACGCGCCGTGCCACCAGCTCCTCCACTCTCCGCGCCGTCTCCTCCTCGATCAGACGCTCCTCGATCTCCTGCTGACGGCTGCAAGAAAGACACAGAACATCGATAAAAAATGGCGCTTAAATACATGTTCTTCTGAAAAAAAACCTTACAACTGTTTCTTGAAACTGTTAAAACAAAATATAGAACGAACTAACACATTAGACTGCATAAACATGAGTTGTTGTTTTTTTTTATTTAACCAGCAGCTATTTCCACATGTAATCCTAATGGAAGTGGCCAAGTGCTGCTGCCAGCTGTCTTTCGCTCATAAATTTCCCTGTCATATCGCCTAAGAAGCACTTTGACACACACAAGGATAAAAAAAAAAAAAAAAAAAAACTGCCAGAATTCGATTTCTGAACACCACCCAGGGGAATATAAGTCTGCAGACCGTCTCCAGTGTCCTTTTTCTCCATTTTATTGACATGTACTGAACACAGGTCACTCGAGCCATGCCCCAGGGTCAGTGTCACTCCAGACCAAAAACGGACAGAGTGCTTTTAAGGTTCAGATGGCCTAGCCTGAGGCCAATCCTAGAGCCTTAATGCGCCAGGCTTTACACTTTAACTCCATCTCTCGCATCCTGTTCTTTATTGGATTCTCCATCTTTGTTTCTTGGCCGCTGGCGATCACGGCCCTCTTCAGGACACATTAGCTGTGCTCAAATACAAAGAAGAAACCTAAACATGTGCAGAGAACGGTTCAAAATGCGTGTTAACTGGCACCAGCAGCTAATTAGATTATCATGTGTGACATCTGTGAGGCAATTTAGCAAACATGCACAGTGTGTTTAAACTGATTGCCTTCTCTTGTATTATATTAGAGATTACAGTTTTAAGGGGAAGGGGAAGAGGGCTGGTGTGTTGGAGATTTAAATTTTCTGCTATCTTTGAGATAACTCTAGTGGTAATCAAATTTCTCATACATTTTCAAAACATTGCTTTTCATGAAGCTCTGCAGTCGTTAATAATAACCACAGTTTATAATAATCTGCTTCTCACAGTGGGGTCCATTGGCCCTGCAGGGGTCCGTGATTTGATTTTATTACAGTGATACAAATCATAACGCATCATTATCAAACTTATTATAATTACTATTGAGTTCCTATGATCATTTTCATATTATTATTAGTATTTACACTGAGTGGATGTAATCCAAACCACAAGTAAGTTGGTGGATTAAAAAAATAAATAAAATCCTACTGCTCCAATAAATTACCAAACTATTGCATTGTGTTGATAAATGTGTTAAGGGTGTGCGTGGAATTTATTTTAGACTTAAAAAGGTCCATGGTTGCAGGAAAAAAAAAAAAAGTTTGAAAAACCCTGCACTAAACAACCGGCTCAGTCCTGAGAGCTATCACTATCAGGGTCCCCTATAAGCCCCGCCCCCTGCGTTAGTGACACATCTCCTGTCCAATCAGCGAGCTGCTTATTGGCACAATCAGCCCAATCACGTGCAAGCAGGAAGATGTACCTAATACGGGTGTGGAAATGGAAATAACGCAGTCTAACCACAGTTAGCGTTAGCATGCCAGTGTGCCACAAAAGCACCACTATTGTTGTCCAGGCGACTGAAACAATATAAGCTAACAGTTAAGCGGTTACCACATGCCCCACACACACACACACAAACACACGGGGTGGCTTACATCTTCCTCTGTCTCTCCATCTCAGCTTTCTTCTCCTCCTCCTCCTTCCTCTGCTTCTCCTCGGCGGCGGTGCGTTTGCTCAGCGTGCGGCCGAACATGTCCACTCTGTCCACCGGAGACGTCCCCCTCGCCCGCTCCCTGTTCGACCTGGACCTGGAGCGCGACTCCCGCCGTCGGTTCCTCTTGGCCTCTCGGCTCCGGGAGCGTTTCTTGCTCCTCTCACGGTCTCTGGATCGGGACCTGGAGCGGCTGCCGCGCTTTTTGCTGTGCTTGCTGCCGCTTTTCGAGTGCTTTGACCGGGACGAGCTGCGGCTCCTCGAGCGCCCCATTTCTGCTCTGGCTAAACTACCACTGCCAAATAAACCGCCGAGAAACTGCAGCTACAGACACAGAGAAGCTGCAGCCTCTCGCGTTCCGCAACCTACAGCAAAAAACACGTCTGATATTCACAAATAAAACAGCGCAATGTTGATATTTTTCCCTCTAGTGCAAGTTAGTAAATTCAAGCAAATATGGCGACCGTGCTGTATGTGTACGAGTTTCCCAGAACACCTTGCGGCTCGGGCTCTGTCGGCTCTTTTCGTATTGCCATGGCGACAGAGGGGGGGTGGGGGAGGGGTGGCCTTGAACATTTGCACTCTTTAGCCAGCTAGCTAAGTGCAAAATTAGCCGAGTTTAATATTTATTTATTTATTTATTTTTATAAGTGACTTGTGGCCAAGTATGGTGACCCATACTCGGAATTTGTGCTCTGCATTTAACCCATCCAAGTGCACACACAGTAGTGAACACACACACCGTGAACACACACCCGGAGCAGTGGGCAGCCTTTTTTTTTTCGCTGCGGCGCCCATTTAGGCCTGGCTTAAAATCTAAATTAATTCACAAAGAATATACAAAGACACAGAAAACCTGATTTAAAAATCCCCCGTTTATAATATAAATGAATGGATAATTAACTGCAAAAAATTAGCCTGATATTGCAGGCCTACAACTTACTGTTAGGCCTGGGAGAGTTTTTAAAATGATTGGTTCAACCATAAATTACTGAAAATAGTTGAATGTTGAATGAACTTATTGGAAATGGGGATATTAACTACTTCACAAAGTTCTACTCCTCTAAATAAGATCTGTCTTAATCAGTGTTGATTATAATATCCCATATACTACAGTGTTGTTGAGAACAGTTCTCCATACACATTTTCCTCCTTTACTGAATTTTATGGAAATACCTGATTTCATACAAACTGTAAAGATAATTTGGGCTATGTACTGTAAATTTACCTAGCAAACAAAATAGTGGTGTTTTAATCAGTAGAATTTGGACCGGCAGTGCATCTGCAACTGGCACAGTGTTAAATGAAACTGCATTGTTATTTCTTTGATATCTAATATAATATAATCTTAAAATCCATCAGCATGTGCTTTTATAAGACAATAATCAATTTCGGGTTGGCAATTGGATCACACCACCTATACCTAAAGCAAAACCTGATTCAGGATGTTATTTTTGTGCAAATTACATTTCCAGTTTCAGTGCTTTTATATTGGATAATAAAGCTGTGTGTCATATTAGACACTTAACTACATGTGTGCATCAGGATTGGGATTCCAGAGGGCAGATGTTTACTCCCATGACATGCGGGCAGGAGTGTGCAGTCAGATGTGAAGCTTGTGAAACAAAGAAAAGCCATATTCATTTACATAGAGCATAGTGGATGCTGGTGCAAAGCAATGCATTTACCGCATAAATTAGGATTCATTCATTCATTCATTCATCCTGTGGTTTAAATTGATGTATTTGTTTATATTTTTGGAAATACTAAGTCCATTAGAAAATATTGCAGGTGGGCACAGATTAAATACTTGTTGGAGTGGGCTGGATTGATCAGAATTCCTTCAGGAGTGGGCTGGATTGGTCAGAATTCCTTCAGGAGCGGGTGGGATTGATCAGTATTCCTTCAGGAGCGAGTGGGATTGGACAGAATTCCTTCAGAAGTGGGTGGGATTGTCAGAATTCGTTCAGGAATATGTGGGATTGGTCAGAATTCCTTCAGGAGTGGGTGGGATTGGTCAGAATTCCTTCAGGAGTGGGTAGGATTGTCAGAATTCGTTCAGGAATATGTGGGATTGGTCAGAATTTGTTCAGGAGAGGGTGGGATTGATCAGAATTCCTACAGGAGCGGATGGGATTGATCAGTATTCCTTCAGGAGTGGGTAGGATTGTCAGAATTCGTTCAGGAGTATGTGGGATTGGTCAGAATTCGTTCAGGAGCGGGTGGGATTGGTCAGTATTCCTTCAGGAGTATGTGGGATTGGTCAGAATTCCTTCAGCAGCGGGTGGGATTGGTCAGTATTCTTTCAGGAGTGGGTGGCTTTGATAAGTATTCCTTCAGGAGTAGGTGGGATTGGTCAGAATTCCTTCAGGAGTAGGTGGGATTGGTAAGAATTCCTTCAGGAGTGGGTGGGATTGGGATTTTAAAAAAAAAAACAGTCCACACACCTCTACACTTAAGCATAAAAGTCATATGAAAGTGATAATGTGATGTTCCATTAAAAGAAATTTTTAGTAGTTGTACACAGTGTGCAGTTGACTGTAGAATTGGCTCCATCTCTGAAATACTTCCAGACTAACTAATTACATTTAGTTAGTCAACCACTCCGACTAGTCAACAGCACCCTACAGCAGTGACTAGTGAATGTATTAGTCGACTAGTTTATTTAGTCAAGTGAGGAATGTACGTCTGAGTGGGCTCCGGGAGTTTATGTGTGAAGTGTGTTTAGGCCTCTTCAACCTCTGTGCAATAAAAAAGGAATCTTAAAGGAATATTTTAAAAGATTTTACTTTAGCAGGGTCCCTCTACTTTTAAGCTCCTCCAGTTATACCTTCACAAATCATGTAAGAAACGGGCAAAATGAACATCATCATCAGCTCATGTAAGTGTTTCTATGACTATGAAAGCCTACCATTAATATCAATTAAGATCTATTGCTGTCAGAAAAATATTACCATTACCATCATAAAATGAAATCAGTACGCATAATCAGAATTGGCTCAATACTTATTTAGGGAAACATTTCTCTCAGACATGTACACATAGTGCCAGACAAAAATAACCAAAAAAAGAAAGAACTGGTGCACCACCCTGTGCCATTTTGAACACATAACTGGCATTCTTAAAGCTGAATTGCTTTTGCTTGTGGTTCAAAAATAGGCATGTTTTTTGCATATTCACTCAGCAAGGCAACTCGGAAAAGCCTCCTTTCAATGCTTGAACACTGCGTAAGACAGTAATCGCTACATTAAAGTCATTGTGTCATTCCAGAGCCATTTTCCCCAAAGTCTAGCCTCTAAATGGTCTGGTCAAAAAATAAACCGAGATACGCTATATTTCAGAAATAGAAATGTGATAAGCTTATCTTTAAGGGAAGCAATTCTTCCAAAATGCAGGAAAACCAGAGTCAGTTGCCTGCGTTACAAATGCGAAACATTTTTGTAGAAGCACCAGTGCAGGAACACAAAGTCTATGAATCCTGTGGTGCACCTTATTTTCTAAATGCCTACCCGAAGTTTTCTTCCATAAAGATCCACTTGTTTCCCCAGTGAGTGTAAACTCAACTTTTCCATAAATCTGGTCATATAGCCTGTTATATTTACATCTAAATTTCTGTTTATTCATATGTCTGACACTTTTTACAGTAAGTAAGATTTCAATCCAAGCACAGAGCTGAACACTTTGAGCTGAGCATCTAAATATATTTATGAAACCTATCTGAGGGAATAATGATTTGAACATTTTGTGCAACTCTGTGTGGAACTCACTCAAATGCACTGAAGTGAACTGCTCACATTACTGCTCGCTACATGACATTTTTTTCAGCTGACTGAATAGATGTTTAGTCTGAAGCTTTCTTTACACTGCAAAAGATTTTCACACATCAATACAGATGTAGGTCCAGTCAACTTCCATGGGGCTTCAAAACAGCAGGATCTTGAGAAGCGGTCCCTCGGATATAATTCTATCCTGCAAAAGACATCTACAGAATCAGTCCATGCACTACAGGTATGGTTAGCCTAAATATTTTGCTAGCAACTCTGGGTGCACTCGAAGTCTGCGACTGAGCCGACAATCGAGTCACTTTACTGGAAATTATTTCCGTCTCGAATACCCAGATTATTGGGCTAAAATGCAGGTGTCTCGATAATATATTTAATCTCACAATCCGAATGAATTAAATTAGATAAGGACTGTATAATTACTAGCCATAGACATACACTCCGTGAAACCAACCATTGATAGCTAATAGCTAGCTAATGTGAGCAGCATCACTGTTTGTTGTTTGCAAGATAATACACTCCAGCCTGCACCTCATCCAAATGCGTAAAGCCTCCAAACTATAACGTAAAGTTATTAAAGGAGAATAACGTAATGTTGTATTTGAAAGGTTACACTTTAAGTGTAAACTGTCACAGTCGCGGTGTCTGTATCTAATGTTTAATGGCACAAAATTCACCTTAATTTACCATTAACTCTTAAAAATGCACATTTTTGAGCATCATGTTGACAAAAGCAATTAGGATGTACGGGTCCCTCTCCCAGCTGTAGGCAGTCTTCTATACAGCCTAACAGCGTGCACTACTGTGTTATTACAGACTAAACCTAACCCCCATGTAGAGAAAACTTTCCCCAGCCTCTGTTTTGACATCTTAATTATTCATGAGGTCTGCACCTAGAAAGAGATGTCTTGTTTTTCTTTGTTATTGTGTGACAGCGCAGGAGAGGCCCGTTGCGAAACGTCTTTGATAAATAATGCAAAACCCTCACAGATACTTGCAGAGCATTGACAGATCCTGGTGAAATAGAGGCAATTTTTTTTTTAAATCACACAAGCAAAAAAAAGCTATATACTATATATATATATATTACACTATATATTACAATCCAATACCACCTAAAGCAGTATGTTTCTGTTTTTTAATTTAATGTTAGACCATTAGTTGTTTAATAGTCTTCTGGCCAATCCAGAATTCCCTTTTTAGGGATTAGGAGAGCACTAGTGCTCTATTTCTGTTTGAGACATTCCCAGGACATTTTACATGACTAATCTCTGAATGAATCAGAAGTCAAGAAAACAAGGCCTTGCCAGCCAAATGTCCCCATAAAGTCAAAGATTAATCATGATATCTATTTTAAAAAGTATATATCACAATTTTCCTAAAAAAAAAAAAAATACCTATTCTCATTTAGCACACCACATAACCACATACATACATCCATCCAATATCACATGATGCAAGCCTAGGGTACGCTGTCATGCTAATGAAAAGAAGACACAAAATGATGGTGATCTGGATGTACACTCACCGGTACACCTGCACCTTCATTCAGTTACCTAATCAGCCAATCATGTGGCAGCAGCACAATGCAAAACATTCATGCAGATACAGGTCAAGAGGTAATGTTCACATCAAACATTAGAAGGAAGAAAAAGTGTGATCTCTGTGACTGGACAGTTGAAGACTGGAAAAAGACCAGGTAATATTTTTTCTAATCTTCAAATGTCAGGTTTGGGTGAATCTGTGCCCATGATAACCTCAGATTCCTGTTCTTGGCTTCCAGGAGTCTTCTGCTATTGTAGCCCAGCCACCTCAAGGTTCGATGTGTGCATTCTGAGATGCTTTTCTGCTCACCACGGTTGTAAAGACTGCTTATATGAGTTACTATATCCTTCCTGGCAGCTCGAACCAATCTGGCCATTTTCCTCTGACCTCTCTTATCAACAAGGCATTTCCATCAATAGAAGTGTCTCTCACAGGATGTTTTTTGTTTTTCGCACCAGTCTGTGTAAACTCTAGAGACTGTTGTGTGGGAAAATCCCAGGAGATCTGCAGTTTCTGAAATACTCATACCAGCCCTTTTGGTACCATCGTCCATGCCACAGTTAAAGTCACAGAGATCACACTTTTTCTTCATTCTGATGTCTGATGTGATGTTTTGCATTACACTGCTGCCACAAGATTGGCTGATTAGATAACTGCATGAATGTGCAGGTGTACAGGTGTTCCTAATAAAGTGGATTGTATCATATAAAGTGGATCACAGTCAATGATCAAATCAAAGCATCCTTAGTTGCCAGTCAAGTGTTTTATTCAACGGCCCACCAGGGGTGCCAGTATAAATTTTGGGCCCCACACCCCACCGTAGCTAGTTTTAGGGTTGCTTCATATATCTGTAAACTCTGAGCACTACTCATCTTTACAGCACCACTGCGTTCTGACCATTAGCAAAAAAAATTTTATGATTATAGCTTGTGACAACATTTCTGTCTGTCCATGCACTCTCCTGCCTATTTGAAGTATCATATCTCTATGGTACATCAATAACCCTAGACAAGTCGCCCCGGGACCCATGTGCACACAAAATCATAATAAGAACCTGTTAGGTTCACACCAATCCTTCACACTTCTACATACACAGACAACCACACTTGGTCTGATCTCTATTGTTGGACCAGCAAAAGCCCATGCAGCACAATTGTGTGTCTGACAGCAATGTGATTTATATGAGTTCAAACGAATGATCTCAAGACAACAGTGTTTCCTCACCAGAGAGCCCCTGACGAAATGAGTCATAGTCAGTGTGAGTCAGCTGCACAAAAAGGCCCTGTTTCCTGCCACAGTACACCTGAGTGAGTGCGTTTCCCTCCTCTGCAGAACACAAAAGGCTCACATTCCCTTCAGTGATATTCATATTTACTTATTAACCTCCATTTCTAAATGATTACGTGGCCACGTTTTCCAAAGATGAATGCTGCCCGTGCTTGTTGAGTTAATGAAAAGTCGGCTGTCTTTTGCTCGTTTGATCAAAGGGGGCTTCTCTTTTCTCCCGCTTCACCTCCCCTGTCTGGGTGCCATGGCCCTGATTCTCGGATAGTAAAGGCTACTTAACACACACACACACTTACACACACAGGACCCTTTGGCCCGCTGGTATTGTCATGCTGATGGCCCAGAGGCTGCAGCACAAAGAGCCATTGAGGAGAGGAAGAGAGAGAAAGAGTGCAGGGGCTCTTGAGAGGAGTTTCTTTAACCCCCTCAGGCAGGGTGTGTGTGTTGAGAGGAGGAGGGTCAGAGAACTGGTCTTGCATCTCCTGAGGCTGGAGGTTGAAGGGGTTTCGTTGTGTGAGTGTAGAAATAAGACACACTGCAATACGTAGATATATTTAATAAGTTCTTCTTCTTGTGCAGCTCACTCTTTACGTGTGTGGAGGGAAGGAGAATCAGATAATCAGATAGCGTTACAGAGCAGTGTCCTGGTCTGGCTTGATCATTAAACGTAAATATAAGACACATCAGTACACCCAGTTACACTTAATAAAACCAAACAGAAATAGGTTAATCTGATCACTATTCTAGTTTGCCTCTGTGTGTGTGTGTGTGTGTGTGTGTGTGTGTGTGTGTGTGCGTGTGTATGCGTTTGATGAGTGATCAGGCTCACCTTTCATCGCTTAGCGACTGTATGGACGACTGACCAAGACAGGCAGAAGGTTAAAGGTCATTTTTGAAGCATTGAATTGAGCAGAAAGGTGATCTAGCACTGCCTAGGCTTTCAGGAGCAATGGACTCTCTCTCTCTCTCTCTCTCTCTCTCTCTCTCTCTCTGTCTATCTGTGTATCCATCTCTCCTTTTCTCTGGTTTCTTTCTTTTATTTCAGCAGTGCGAGAAGCTCTCCTGGTGAGACCATACGCACACACACACACACACACACACACAAAGGCACAGAGAGTCCACATAAGCAACTTGAGGACAACAGTGGCTTCTACTCATATATCAGCAACCATACACACACACACACACACACACACACACACACACACGTAATTCTATATTTCTATCACTGACCACTGACTTACATATAGTATAGCAGCTAAATAATATTATGTCTACACCTGCACCTAACTTTAACTTCAGTAAGCAAATATAAATTGTATTGTTAATATTACAGTCTCCATATATAAATACATGGTCTCACACACACACACACAAACACACACACACACTTGAGAGATTGAGAGTCAGTTTCTGTATTCTAGCTGGTTTGTTCTGTCACCACACAGACATTTCCACCACATTTTTTGTGATACAGATAGAGAAAGAGAGATGGGCATTTTTAAAAAACTTTTATTCCCATGTGCCAGTACAGTCAGTTGGCTGAAGACAAAGAGATGTACTCAGTCCATTCTTTTATCTCTTCCTCGTTTCGTCTTTCTGTAGCGTTCCTAGACAAAGACAGGAGAGGGCTTTTACTGTCATTTTAAAACAGTATGCTCTGTATGTGTGAGATTTCTTGTCCAGGAAAAGAACCCTGAGAAACTGGCTGCAGGAAAAGGGACACATCTATTACGGCTCCATACCTCTTCTCCTTCTCTCGTTCTCTCTCTCTCTCACTACGCCACAGCCTAACAATGGCTGTTTCCTGACGTGGAGACTTGCGACATGCAGGCGCTCTCAGTGTGTGTGTGTGTGTGTGTGTGTGTGGGAAAGTGTGAGAGAGCACTTTCAGGGCCAGGGATTTATTGAACACAGACTTAAGCCTACATTACCTGTGTGTATGCGTGTACATGTCCTGTATGTGTGTGTGTGTGTCTTTGTGTGAGATACAATGGACGGTCCGGACACAATGGTGTAGAATAATGCTCTCACAAATAGTGAAGTGGTGTGGCTGATGAGATGGAAGGGACAATTGAAATCTAGCTTTGCTAAAGTAAGCCTGAACATTTTCATTTTAAACCATTACAATTACACTGAGGGGAAATAAGTATTTAGACTTTTTTGTTTTTGCTATTTAATATACTTCCAGTGCATATATCCACTTCAAATTGACACACAATGTCTTTTGTACTTATAAATATGAACAAAAAAACGTGTATTCATAGGCATAAACAAAGATATCTTTAAAAAACAAAAGTGACAGGGAAAAAAGTATTTGGACACCACAAATGACCAACATTAGTTCTTTGTTGCAAAGCTGCTGTTTGCAATTACAGCTTTCAGATGTCTAGGGTAAGAAATAATGCTTTTTCCAGCATTATGATTCAATTTTGGCCCATTCCTCTTAATAAATTATCATCAAGTTACAAAGATCCCTAAACAAAGTCAGGAGATTGGCTAGGCCATACAAGCACCTTCTCCTCCTTTTTCAGAAACAGGTCTTGAGTTATTGTGGCTGTATGTTTGCGGTTGTTGTCTTATAGAAACATCCATATTCTTCCCTGATTCAGTTTCTTGCCCAATGAGATTAAATTCTGCTCTAATATGTCCCGGTACATCACTCCATTCACGTTTCCTTCCATGACTTGTAATGCCCCTGTAATATTTGCAGAGAAGCAGCTCCATATCCTGATGCTTCCACCCCCATGCTTCACTTTGATTATCTTGGGATAATACACACAACCCTTCTTTCTCCGCACATGATGAGCTGAATTATTGCCAAAGAGTTCTATTTTTGTTTTGTATTTTGCTCGAAAGTGTTCTGATTTGTCTTTTAGATGAGCATCTCTGTGCTTCTTTTTTAGCAGATGAGTTTTACATGAGTTTTCGCAGGTGTAGGATCCTAAATGTGTAGGTGTAGGAGATAATTGAGGTGCAGTGCATTGCTTATTGTTCTCTGTGTAACTCTTGTTCCTGCTGCTTTCAGGTCATCCTGCAACTCTTTTTGAGTAACTGCTGGCTTCTCTTTTACCCTCCTTATCATTAATCTGAGAGTGGATTGTGAAATCTCGTGTTGCTGTCCTGTCCAGAGATGATTAGTTATGGTTCCATGAACTTTCTGTCTGCATATTATTGAATCAATGTTACTGACAGGGCTATAGCATTTCATTAAAGTGTTGTTGAACAGTATTGTCCTTGAGAACTTCAGAAAGCTCAGTCGCTTTCACTAAAATTGCTACTAATTGTGTGAAATCTTCCCAACCAATGGCAACCTCTTTTATAATGACACCAGGTGCAATTTGCATGAGAACATTTTTTTTTTTTGCAGCATTTATATTTAGGACTTGATTTATTTTTAAGTAGTATATTAAATAACAATGTGTCCGAATAATTTTTTCCCCTCACTGTAATTATAGAGGATATGAAATGGGATAATCTGTAAAATGATTAAATAGTAATGCTTGTGATAATTTTTAACAATTTATCACAGATCAGTACCTTAACTCTTGATTTGTATTTACATATTCTGAGCCAAATCTATCAAAATACACCCTAACAATCAGAACTATTTTATTCATTACTAACATTAGCTGGTAGATGTAGCTTCGGTGGTGAAAATCTTCCATATGCAATGTAATCCTCTAAAAGTTGGAAATTCTCTAATACATCAGACTTGGTAGGCCCAAACCTACAGATCCTATTACATAATGCAAAACAAATCAGATTTATACACGATTACTGAGAAAGTCACTGCGAATTTATAAATTTGGCCCAAACACCATTTCAAATAATGTTTCTGAGTTCAGAGGCACTTAAAGGATCTTTCACATTCCTCTCCAACTTTTCTGACAGAGCCCTGAGGCCTCCTTTACACACACACACACACACACACACACACACACACACACACACAACACAGGCTCATACAGATGTCTTTAAAATCCCTGAGTGATGCCCTGACACACTGTAAGGTGTGATTGATAAGTTATATCCATCACCCAATCTGTCTGCTGCACAGTGTGAGACTAAACTCTCAGTCTCCACTCTCCTTTTCAGATGCCAGTGTCATTAAAATGGCCTTTTGTTTCTCTCCTCGTCCATCTAAGCCACACTCACACTAAGGCCTAAAATGGTTCAATCTGTTAGTGTGTGTGTGCACATCACACATAATCACCCTATCCATGCGTGCTTCCCTCAAACATATCACACATAAATGATGGCCACAGTGCCGGCAGGATGTGTTTTGTGCTCCTGGAATGCATATTTATTTGCTGTGAGTGTGTGTGTGTGTGAGTGTGTGTGTGTGTGTGGGAGTGGGTGTATACTTGTTTGTCTTGTTCTGATAGAGGACTGATAGTCTGGAGGTTAGAAGTGGCGCAGAGCGACGGTGCTTGATATCACCTTGATTAAACGATATCCTCCGTGGGTTTGAGCTGGAGGTGAAACAGGACGTGGAAATCTTCCTTTATCTTTAAAGCGACAGGCCACCATGAAACACTAACTGTGCTAATGATGACTGCAGAAAACATAAAAGCACATGGCATTAGGGAAAATGTATTTTAACAAAGACAAAGAACTGTAGCTAGAAAAGCAACTATAATAAATTTAGATATTAATAAATTAATATCTTGCAATCTATTATGTGGCACAAGTGAATAAATAATAAATTTAGTATTTAGCTAATAGCCTGCTAGTCAATAGGGAAATGATCTGTTTGGATGAATTAACTGTACATATTTTTTTTCCTCTAATTTAGTCTTGACCAACCTCGGAGGAAGAAGCCAGCCAATTGTATCTTTTCTGCTCTGGCTGCGTCACAGAGCGGTGTAACACACTTGGAAGAAAGATTTATCCACCCCCTTCTGCACGCAGGACCTCACAGACACCCATGATTGGCTAGTGTCGCTGTGATTGACAGGGGAGAAAGCCACGTATGCCACGTCTCCCATCCTGAGAGCATGGCCAATTTTGCTCTCTAGGACTCCCGATGTCAGATGCCTGTGGCATCATCAGGAATTGAACTCGTGATCTCTGGCCAATAGGGCAAACACGTTTCTGTCGCACCACATAAATTTTAACTCAGCTATGACTTGGACGCTTAAAAATGATTATGTGATGAAATAAAGGCTATTGCTACATTTGCAAATGTCCTGCTTGTAGCCAGTTCTTGACCTACATACACAATGGAGCATGTGCATTAAGTAAGGTATAAAAAAACAATGTGGCATGCTGTTATTGGAAAATAATCAATGACGAGATGGTGTGATGCAGTTTGACACAAAGCAGATATCCAGCGATATTGGTTTTTTTTTTGTCTGCTTATAGTTACATTCAATGTTATGGAAAATCCATGAAACAAGTTAGTTCCTGTTATCACTTATGTCGTTCCGTCACCAGCTTCTCTTCTAGGAACAGCTTCACCTGTTGCAAAGCACTGAGACTGGAGATGTTAAATAAACCTCTCCTTCCAGAAAACTTCGACCATATCAACAACTACACAAGTTTTTAAATCTGGTTATGTGGAGCATCCGCCATACATGTCCCCCTGTAAGTTGTTACTATAGAAACAATAACATTAGAATAAGTGCATTAATACAAACCTAGTAGCCAGTAGCCAGAACTACTGTAAAAGCTGCTGTTCTACAAAATTAATCAACGCCTTCTCACCAATCCGAGAAATCAGCAGCACTGTGGTATAAAAGAATAATGGACCACTGAAGCTATAACAAATCAACACTTTAAAAAAATAATGATTACCAAAAACTGATAGAACTACATTCTAGCATTTAGGACAAATTGTGTTCTGCTTAGAACACAACATAGATAAGAATGATTTATTCTACCTTCATGCTAACTGACC
Source organism: Pangasianodon hypophthalmus (assembly GCF_027358585.1). Taxonomy (NCBI): domain Eukaryota; kingdom Metazoa; phylum Chordata; class Actinopteri; order Siluriformes; family Pangasiidae; genus Pangasianodon; species Pangasianodon hypophthalmus. The sequence goes on along the minus strand of NC_069714.1, from coordinate 6,053,785 downwards.
TCTGCTAGGCTCTATTTATTGTTAGCTTTTCAAGCATTTTTGGATAAACTTGTCCTTGGCCAGCATTCCACCAAAGTCTGAGGCCTGAGGCAGGACAGCCAAGATGAGGAGTAATTAAAAATTCACGGCTAATCACATTGAGATAAATCTCATTTTAAGATCTTGATCACAATCACATTTGAGAAAATGACAGATCCAATGAATTCACATTGGCATCCAGAGATAGAAAGAAGAAGTTTGGGCTTTGTCACTGTGTGTTCCTGTTTCCTGGGGGTTTGGCTCATTAAGTCTGGGTGATAGATGAATCACTTTAAGATGTTCAGATGTGTATCGGTGCCAAAATTCAGAAATAAGTACGATTTCAAGATGGTTGCTGGGAGCCAGGGGGACACTGGATTGTTAATGATTGAACAATCTTATTAAATTGATTTGAAATGTCTTTTTGGGGGGCATACAAGTTAGTGCAAAGAAAAGAAAACAAAAACCAGGCATGTTAGTTAATAAATAAGAATGGTGCTGGGGTATGGCTCCTCCTTTCACAGCTTAATCACTGAATCAACAGTTCATGCTGTGGCCACATCTTCTCTGTAGAGGCTGCTTGTGGATTATTCTGGAAAGTCAATTCCAGTGCTACATCCAACGGTATAGAATGAGTAGGAATTTGAGCCTGAACACTTTTGCATGCTTTGTCAAACAGTAACAGGAGCTGTAACTAGCGTGTTGCTTTCCTTTACAGTGGCTTTACGATCAATTAAAGATGTTAAACATGACCTGTTTGTTTAAGCTAGATGTACATTTTAATGTACTTACTACAGCTAGATAGTGGGTTAGCCTGAAGATGGCAATGTACAGAGACACAATATAGACAATAAACAGACAATGAATGAATGAATGAAAATATTTGGCATGTCACACACAATGGACATTTCGGCATCTCATTAACAAGGCATTGCTGAATTCTCTAACTCTGAATTGTTAGAAGACGATTAATTTTCTATAACAGCAGCTCTGGTAGTAGTGCTGGATTCAACATGAATACTAACTGACTACCTGTATGGTGGATGCTCCACATAACCAGATTTTAAAAACAGTGTAACGTGTCAGCACTTTGTTACAGTCAGAGGTAACACTGTAACTTCAAGTTTTCTGATATAAACGGCTTTGCACTTTCTCAGTAACATGCCAAGTTGCATTTTTGTCTTTTTACCTTCTAGAGAGAGAGAAAATAAAAAAGTTGGTGAGGAAACGACTGTTTATAGCTGCTATAACATAATTTATAACAGCAAGTAACTTGATTTTGCAGACATTAAACTTAACTATAAATGGATAAAGTGTAGAAGGTGTCATTCTTTAATAAACAAAAAAATGTTAGCTAACTGTTGAGCTAGCATACAGACATGTACATTCTATAATAAATTTAAATAAAACAAATAAAAAAAGGCTGTAACAGGAGATTCACTCGCTGTTAAAGCTGCTCCTGCTAATAGAATAAGATTTTAAGCCTGAAATGAGTATGTATGCCTAGAAATAGGCTTAATGGTCTCTTATTTGTTATATTTCTTATTAGGAGAGCTTATTTGCTCTCCTAATAAGAAAGATAACTTTTCAGTTATTCAAGGTATCTTTACTCGCTAAATAAAGTAGGATTGACTGATGTTAGTGCATCATTAAATGTAAAAGCCTATCATGCTCCAGTATACAAATATGGTCAATGTATCAGAGCTGGTGTACCAGAGGAAGGGGGCAGAGAGATGTTTGGGGTTGGTGGGCGTGTCTAATTTGAATATTTGTAGTATTGCGATTGGGATAGTGCCTTTTTCTAAGGTCTGTTTAAATTTTCTGTGCAGCTGCCGAGTCAAGCAGTTTATTATTCGGTATGGAGAACAAAAGTTTTTTTTTTTTCTAAACCAAGTTCTGCAATGTTGGATCATAATTATAAGAATTCACAAAGATTCGAACCACCATGAATTCAAAACCAGCAAAATGATCACATGGTAGCGTCGCTTTCAGAGTTCCTAATGAGCCGTGGCCTTGTTAGTGAATGACGGTGTCATATTTGAGTGACGGCTCCATAAAAGTGAATAGCGTGTGTGACACTGGCATTGTAAATGAAGTACTGAGAGGGTGTCACTTTTTGACACTCTATAGCGACACTGAGCTGCTTAGCGCTCACACACACTGTTGCCCTCTAACCCCTTGCCTATACACTCTATTTGAATGTATACACACACTTTAGTCCACTAATAAAGAGATGGACTTGAGTGTTTGCACGCGTGTGTGTGTATACAAGCCAAAAGCCATGGTGATCATTATTACGGCAGCAGATCCGTGTCCATGTGAGCCTGCATCATTAATCTTCTCTCACCTTGAATAGCAGCCAGACATTACAGGCATTGCTCCAGACCTGTTTATAGATCAGATGGAAGAAGTGATACAGAAAGACAAACAAACACAGCACGCTCTAATAGTGTAATGGTGATACGTGACTTTTCACAGGACAAGGACAGCTCCATTCAGGTATTTTCAAGTTATTTCGGTTTCTCTGACAGCAAACACCTTTTGCTCTGTCTGACCTTAAGAACTCCTGGTGAGGAGGTGCTAAAGTGGAGGAGTGACAACAGCTGGTGTGTGTGTCTTCCAATCCTGACCTGAGCTCGACCCTAATTTGACCCTCTCTCACTCTCGCTTCCCTTCTCCGCTGTGATTCCTGGGGAATTTTCACACTCTGGTATTCCCACAACCTTGCAAAGATAACGCTCCTATCTCCACACACACACACACACACACACACACACTCACTCAACCTGACGACATTTACTAAATTGAGAGACTATCCTCCCTCACACGGCACAATCCAGCCAATTAGAAAGAAACAGGTACTTAGGCTTGCAAAGAGCGAGCAAGAGCAGGAGAGAGATGATTATGTAAACATATGATCACTGTAAAAAGGCGCTTGAGTGTTGTCTCTGTCGCACTTCAGCGAAGAGTCATTAGCATACCCTGCATATGCAAACATTTTCACAATGATTATCATTAATGGATGATACACCGGTGCTCAGTAGGTTCCTCACACAGCCCATCTGGCCAACACCCACAACTTCCACACACACACACACACGCACACACACACACAACACACACTGCATCAGTGATTGCAGGTGAGCGCTACCATCTGCTCCTGTCAGTCAAGGTGGATAAGATAAGCAAAGAAGTGAGATGACCACACACACACACACACACACACACACTCTTTCTCTCTCTGATAATGTGCTTTATTCTGGTAGCTAAAGATAATATAGGAGTGTAAACATTCTCAAGAAACATTCATTTAAGACGAGGTAAAGAATCTCATCAATCAAAATGAATTAATTTCCTTTGTGGATTCAGGATGGCGCATTCATCATAAACTCATTTTAACTGCATTTTACATATAATCCAAACAAATTTATGTGCATATTAGGGCACCAAACAGCATGAGTGTTTCTCTTCACTAATTTCACTTCAGCATTTAGATGAGTTTTATGCTTTAACACTCATCGCTTATGCTTTAATAAGTTAAATGCCGCCCATCTCGGCAAAATATACTTGAGTATTGATATTAAACAAAAGGTGAGAAGAAGAACTGATTAGAGGTATATAGTATACTGTATATGAGGCGGTCTGGGAAAACCCACTGTATGTTGCTGCCAAACATACACAAACATACACAACAATGTCGGAGTACGTGGTATTATTGTTGCTGCTCAAGAGTTTGGTGTGTATTTACTTCACCAATATTACAACCAACTAACAAGGTGACAACGCCAACTACTGGCCTGGCATATGTAATACAGCGTTTTTGGCCGTTATCGCAGATATGTGTAAATGCGAATTGTTTTGAGAACGTTGCCGTGTATACATGAAACTTTTTGAAAACACAAGAGAAAAACGTTTCCGTTTTTGACTACATCATTGTCGTGTAAACGTAGCCTCAGTTTGTAAACAGATAATGGCTACCCAACTGTCCAAAGTATTCCTGCGCCTTTACGTCATCATCAAAACAGAGAAGAGCACTTTACAGACAACAGAAGACTCTGTACAGACAATGGTGGAATGAAGTTTAAAATGTTTAAATGACATTATAAAATGATACTTTTGGGGTAAACAGACTTTAAATGCTATAACTTTATTTCTGGCTGAGATGCATGCAAAAGATACATTTCAGTTCAGTATTTGAGTTCAGGAAAGAGGCTGCCACACATATATACAGTGCTGTGTAAAAGTCTTATATACTTTACAGCATACATAAAGAAATGCTGTAAAGTAAGGATGCCTTCAAAAATAATGAAATTAAAAATATTTACATAAAAAAATCTGCTATAGTGCAGTAAACAGTAGAAAACTATGTAAGAAACAAGGTCATTATCTGGTGTGACGACCCTTTGCTTTTTAAAAATGCATCAGTACAAAATGCATAAAAAAATGGATAGTCTCGGGTACAATTTATAGGAAATTTGCTGGTATGTTTTTTTAAGCATCTTAGAGAGTCTGTTATAGATCCTCTGGAGACTATGACTTACAATTACTTCTGTTCTTGCAGGTAAAATCTGACATTCATTATGTTTTATTGTTTGAAAAGTGGTGTATTACATAATATGTTATTTTCCTCACTGATATACTACAAATGTTCTTCTGAAACATTAAACCTTTTGTTGGAAAAGTAATACTTGGAAATCGTTTGTTTTAACTGACATAAAATTAGTCATAAAATAAGACAAAATTATATTAAATGTTAGGTTGCTTAAGACTTTTGCACAGTACTGGTAAATATAATGGTATAGTAATGATATAACAGTCACTATAGTTACCGATCCTTAATAAATTGTTATCTATGATAAAAGTGGTACCAAATTTAGAAATTCAGAGCTGTTCAACTATTTTTAGTCCAAAGCCACTTCATTTACAAGGTCAGAGGTCTGCTGGGTTTTGGTTGAAATGTTGTGTATAATGATGCCGAATGAAGATGACAGAATTGTGAGGTACGTCTGCTTTTCTATGGTCCAGACTGCCTGGACGCACACACACGTTTGTAATTCTACCATAGTTGATTTGTTTGTTACTATATATACTAGATAATACCTATACCTATTCCTAACACTAACCTTAACCTTAACTCAATTTTTTATATGAAAAGCAATTTTCAAAATTGTCACATGTTCCTTTCACCATCATTCCCCATAAAGAGATAAACAAAACATGGTGCACGCGCACACACACACACACTTACAGTATGGTTGACGACATATCCGGCCTTTCTGCTCAATGCGTGTCACTAATATTAATAGAGAAATAGGAGCGCTGTCACAGAATACCCCCACCCCCCACCCCCCAAACACAGATGTGCATACACACAACCATTAAACAGCAAGTGTGTTAAACACATTAGGTTAAATATAGATAGGCAATTGTGTCAGCTTTTACAGGATGACGTGATAGTGCTACTGAGTGCTCACTAACCAACATAATGAAATGGAAATGAAATGTAGTGAAGGTTTTTTAATACACTGCAATGCAACTGCACGCATTCTGTCATAACAGATATTAGTAACATACGCGGCTTCATAAGGACTCATCTTCATAAAATGTGCATAAATAGTCCACAGCTTATCTTATATCCCTGCACGAGCAAACGTACACACACATATCATTTCCCACGCCCTGGCATTGTTGGACGTGATGGTCATTGTTTATGGCTGATTTGTGACCCTCAGTGGGAATCTCTCTGCAAACGCAAGGGGGGGTAAATGACAGGAAGTGAGAGAGCACCGTGTCATTTTAACTGACCATCCTCAGGTCAACGTGCTATTTTCATTACTGGAAATAAGCCAGAAAGAGACAGAGATGGAGAGAGAGCACATGAAGATGATGATCTAGGAGGAGACTGATGATCCATGAAGTCTGTGAACGTAAGGCATAGCCAAAAATATACAAACAAGAACCCGCACACGCAACACGTGAGCGGAGGACAAGGGGGAAAAAGACAGTGACTGTGATAAACACACACACAGACACACACACTGAAAAGAACAATAGTGATGCATTTAGAAGGCTGTGGGAAAAAGCATACAAACACACCATCCATCCAGTACATCTCAAACACACACACAATGTGTTCACTTCCTCCCCACCCTGCTGACCCAAAAGAGGCAATCTTCTTCTTTGTAGTGGAAAAAAAAGGTCATGCAAATTTACTAAAGTCCACTAAGAAGAATACAGTAAAGATTCAACAACGTGGATGAACCAGTGATCTTCAAATGGACACGACGGACATTTTTGTAGCTTATGATGTCACAGTGAATTTGGAGCCTAACACTGGTTTTCTTTCAAAATAATCATGACTGGATCCTATAATTTGATTGGCAGTCTAGTTCAGAACTAACAGCTGTCACTGAATTTAGTGCATCTGTAATCTCCTTCATGTCCTTTTGGTTTGAAGAGAAGACTTCCATCTCTTAATTCTCGTGCATGAGAACCAAGCATAGATCACTTTAATATAAAGCTACCAAAAACATTCACGTCTCTGATAATGGGAGTGTGAGTGTGTGTGTGTGTGTGTGTCTCAGGAAGGTCTTCGCGAGCTAAAATAGCTCAGCCTTTGTGTCTTGGAGGAAGTCATACAAAAGGACAGTCCTGAGAACTCAGTGAAGACAGAGTGCCTGCACACACACATATGCACACACTTACATTATACGGCACCACAAGACATTTATGCAACCCACATTTCTCTGTAACATACTCACATATACAAAGTTTTGCAAGACTAATATACAATTTTTTTTCTCTCTCACCCGCTGTCTCTCCTCTCAACTTCTGTGAATTCACATCCATGCTGTGATGTCACCATCTGGAGCCCAGGACCTGTCTGCCACTGTGTGTGCATGTGTGTGATTGTGTGTGTGTGTGTTGGGGTGCCATCTGTCCTCTCAGTGGTGAGTCGCTTGATGCTGTTAGACGGACTCCCAGTGAGTCCATTTCACCAGCGCTGCTGTACCACACACACTCACTCACTCGTTCACTCACAAAAATACACACACACACACACACACACACACACACAAACCATTATCTATTCATTCATGTAGTCTGTCCACTACAGCCCTCTGGATAATATTACATTTCCTGTCTCAGTTGTCATGTACAAGAGCCATTAGCCCGATGGTCATGTTCCAATTGATTAGTCTGAACATATGCTTGCACTGCATTCTCTGGTGGACATAGTGTGCCACTGAGCTTGTCATTTTCATTCCTCCTCTTACGACGTTCTTACGAAGGTCGTGATCTTACTTCTGTAGTGTTTTGGCTCATGATCTTCAGAAATTTCAGAAACTGCTAAACCTCTGGGATGTTAAGACTCTCTGAATTTTACACAGAATAGTGTGAAAAACAAAAGCATCCACTGAGTCCAACAAGGAAATGACTTGATCAGAGAGGTCAAAGGAGAACATCCAGACTGCTTCAGTCTGAAAGGAAGGCTACAATAACTCAAATAACAACTCTACAATCATGATGAGCAGAAAAGCATCTCAGAACACACAACATGCCAAACCTTAAGGTGGATGGGCAGAAGACCACATCAAGTTCCACTCCTATCAGCCAAGAACAGGAATCTGAGGCTATAGTAGGGGACAAAGTCACCAAAACTGGACAGTTGAAGATTGGAAAGACAGTTGAAGGAGGCGATGATTTATGTTCAGCTGTCCAGTTTAGGTGAACCTGTGCCCCACCATAGCCTCAGATTCCTGCTGACAGCAAATCAACTGTATAATTTTAAAGTTTAAAATAGTCACATACTAACAACAACAATGGAAACAGCCTAAAAAAACTCCTTATAGCTCACTATTCATTGAGACTGTTGCATATTGTCCTAGTCAGCTATCCTCGGCTGTACAATAACACACTCCGTCTCAGACCACCGTCCCTTTAAACCCTTTGTTTAATGAGGTGATATGATAGCTAGTGGTAAAGTCTATGACAAAATCCATGGTGTTGAGTGACGTGACCCAATGGAGGCTTATCTTCCTATGGTAAGCTACCACCGAACGGAACTTTAAAAGCCAAGCGGAATGTGCCATAAGTGACCCTCGGTTCGCGGGAGTTAGCAGAAAACCCTCCGCTTTGATGTGACGAGACTCGCGACTGAGCCGCAAAACCACATTGACACAGCTGCCATTCTATTCAACTGCAGTCACACTAAGTCTGCTCAGGCTTCGGGGTGGGACGTAGCTGCTCAATTACTCACAAAACTACTCGGAAAATGGGTGCGTAATTAGCTGTTCTTGGAAGTTACTTGACATTGTTCTCTCTTTGATTACACTGAATTGGTACATTACAGTTAAAACTGTGATATCCCCTTCCTCTTCCAGAGACTTGATGACTAAATGCACTTTGGCCTTGGACCAGTTCCCACCCTTGCACTCTTGTTGCCTTAATGTGCACATTCTCACCAGTGAGAGTTATGAGTGTTCAATTTCTGTTCTTGTGTTACACGAGGGTGCTGTCGAGGCCCCCAATGAGCCCGTGATGTGCCCTTCTCGTCTAAATTAGGCCACATTTGGCAGAGGGGAATTACCCAAAAGCCTGCAAGGTTTCTAAGGAATGGCTGAGGACTGAAGTCATTGCCATAGTTTTGTAGATAAAGGGTGCAGAATAAGGAAGATGGGAAATATTTAAGTGCACATATACTGTATTACACTTTGGAAATTACTCAGTTAGAGTAATATATTAACCAACAGTTCAGAAGCACTGAATATATTTTGGGGGAGACAGTAGCTTTGGCTGGTGAAAAGGCATCTAGCAAACTTTTTCTATAAAAAAAAACATTCTATAATCCCATTGTATTCAGCAAATCTTTACAGTCACACATATCATGAAGACTCATTCAGAGCAGAAGAGAAGAGATCCTCATCCAACCCTGTTGTCTATGTCATTAAGCATTATAGCTATGTAGCTATGTTATGTTAGTGAATTATAAAGGGTAATACATGCAGAAACATCCAAAGCTATCTGTAACATTATTTTGATAGCAACAATACTGAAGGAAAATGAATTCCTGTGTCAGTCTTGTACCAATTCTGAGGCGGCTGCAGCCAGAACAGTAAAACATCTCGACAGATGTAACCACACAACGAGTGATGTCATGAAGTGTGTCTCCGATGCGTTCATAAAAACTTCAGCAAAGTGCATTCTTGAAGATAAACCTTCAATTTAGAACAAGGCCTGTAATCCTGCTACACTACCTGGCAACTATAGCCCATGGGAACAACTGAAATATGTGTGTGTGTATAGCGTGTGCGTGTCAGTAAATGGCATGTGTGCATTAAGCCCTCCCTTCACGAGCAGTGTGTGGGAAGCGAGCTGCGAGCTTTTCAACGTTGTTTTCTCAGCGCGAGTCATTACCACTGCGGAAATGCTAATGGCTGTTTGGATAAGTCACGGAACGAGGGGGCACCAGGGGCTCGGCGCTGTGTTTGACTTGCTGATCCCATCTGCCCAGCGGGTCCTGCACACTGTTTTTTTAAATTACGTGGGGGTATTGGCTCCGAGGCTAAGGTACACAAATGGAAAGCCTATGCTTTTAAATGGAGAGACAGAAACGCTGAATGTTGCAAATTATCGCTCAGCGCTTTGTCCCTTGTGACATATTGCAGTTCATGATACAAGCCGCTTCACACTCAGTTAGCTTAAAGCGAGATGAATATAGAGGTTGTGGTTAGCAAAGTCCCCAGTGTTGAATTAACACCTGCGGCGTTGAAGTTTGCCACGTATTAGTTAAATCAGGCAGGTTTGCTTTCTCATGGATTGTTATGACCCTCAACGTTAATACATTTTGAAAGGGCACTTTTTCTTCCAGGCAGGGCGTTTAATTAGGGAGGAACCCCTCAGGCAGTCACTCAACGGAAGAACACAACCAACCTTGGCCTCATTCATCATTAAGTATTTCTTACTGTGTATTCTAAACAACTGGAAGGAAACATGGACAGGATAAGAGTAAAAAAAATTGCATTATGAACGCAGACACAAACTGACATCATATCGTTAAGTAAAAAAAAAAAAAAAAAAAAAAAACTGCATAATTAATTGTATTGCAATCATGGTCTTAAGAAATCAATGTAATATTGTTGAGCTAAATTTAAAAAAAAAAAAAACAAAACCTAAAGCTAGATATTAAAGCTAAATTAAAGCATGAGATTACAATTCATATATTTTAATATTATGTTTGTGTAGTTTATCTTTTTTTTTCATTTAGAAGAGTAAGTCTCAGTTAATGTGAAGAAGCAGTCTTATTTTATATATAAATGGACCAGAAAAAGATGATTTTTCTTTTAAAAGTATTTAAAACTATTTTGTTCATAAACTAATTTTATAATAGTTTATGATAAACATAAATAATCGTGGTATAATAGATTATTGTGCTGTAACAGCTTGTCAACAGGTTAAGTACAAACGCAAAGGTTGAGTTGAGAACTTTGTTTAAAGTTACTTTTTCACGTTTCTTCTCGTGACCCGATTAAAACAGGTCGAAGAGTCAAAAGAGTCATAATAAAAGCAGGATTAAACCGTTTGTGAGCTCACAAAGACAGATGTGTTCTCGCTTGCACTTCAGGCTTGAGCTAGAGTCGGCCCATCGGTGGACTCGAACAGATGTTTACACTTAAACAGCGAACATTAGGTTAGTAACGCTGCAGTAATGCGAAGAGAGGATCAAACGCTTCCTCGAGCAAATTAAAGCCTCCCACATCACATTTCCTTACAGATAATGATAATTACTTAATAGAATTAGCAAATTTTCCACAGCTCTATCTTGAGGATCCTGTTCAGTGTGTGATAGTGTGGTCTTCATCACAACTGCCTTGAAGGATAGTGTTGACTTGTGTTTCAATATGGAACACAACAGGCCGAGTTATGTAGTCTGCGGCGGAAAAATAAATCTCTGCTGTCTATTTTAGAATAAGACGTTTATGCAGCAAGAATTATCATGGCATTATCTATGATGATTCTCTCTCGCTCCTTTGCTCCTAGGCTATTTAGCATCTGTTTTGAGTAGATAAGTGAAAGGAGAGCTATTTCTATTTAGGAAGCTGTCCCTCACACATCCGTGTTAATGCTTTAAAGTACATCCTAGGTATTTTATCTTTATGTGTGTGTGTGTGTGTGTGTGTGTGTGTGTATGCAAGCCTCCATAAACAGGAGGCCCTCATCTTGTTGCTATTCAGGTGCAAATGGACACTCTGCAGTTTTACTGCACCCCTTTACAGACTCTCTCCCCCTCTCCCTGTCTCACTGGGTGGTTCAGGAAAACATCTGGAGGCTACAATGGCCTCGGCTGATGTCTTCTGTCCTTTTCATGGTGGACACATGCTACTGATCACCTTCCCCCCCTGACATACACATCCACAGATGCACCCACACAAAACCTACAGTGAAGCATGGCCTCTCGAGGTGCTGCCAATGATGACATCATCAGTCACTGTCAAAGATCTCGCTGTTAATGCAGCATCGGTAGCTGTCACTCTCAGCGCATCATCAACATGGGACGAGAATGACACCAGCAGATGCCCCACACAACAGGGATGTGTTGCTATTGTGCTGCTAGCTGTGACTTACACATACACACACACACATACATACATACACACATTCAGTTCAGGGAAATTAATATGTCTAAAGGGTCCTTACATTCATAAGTTATTTTGCTGTACTTCATCATAAGGTTGACATAAGCAATTCATAAACATGTCAGAGCAGATATCATAGGCTGTCATGAGTTGCCATGACAGTTTACGTGTTGTAACAGAGTTATGTTAACATTTTTCATGATAGTTGACTGATTATGTCACTTTTTTCTTACACAAACTAGCATATGCTTTCTGACAGATCTTATGATATATAATTCATGACTGTCATATTATTTAACATGTTAGAAATCACGACTTATGCTCTGGTGTGCACACACGTTATGAGAAATGTCAGGGCAAGGCTGATCTCCTGGGATTTTCACACACAACAGTCTCTGGAATGATGTGAAAAATAATAAAGAAAAAACACCCAGTAAGCATTGGCTCTGAGGTGGAAACGCCTTGTTGATGAGAGAGATCAGAGTAAAATGGCCAGACTGGTTTGAGATGACAGGAGGAATTCGGAAATTCAAATAACCACTCTTTACAACCGTTGTGAGCAGAAAAGCATCAACACATTCAACCTTGACAAGGACAAGCTACAGCAGCAGAAGACCACATCAGGTTCCACTCCTGTCAGCTAAGAACAGGAATCGGAGGCTACAGTGCACACAGTCTCTGCGGACACAGTTCTGAGATGCTTTTCTGCTCAACACTTTTGTAAAGAGCGGTTAATAGAGCTACTGTAGCACAAACTAGTCTAGCCATTCTTCTCTGAGTTTCTACATCAACAAGCCTTTCCTATAAAAGTGACTGGGGAGTGTATATAGTTTTTCTTCACCAACAGGACAAGCAATTTATGAGGTCATAATATAACAATGTAAAAAATATATGTTGCTTGTTGAACTTGGTACATCGCACTTGCACGATCAGAGCAATTTACATCTCTCAATTCACATTAGGTCGGTGTTAATTTCTTTCCTTATGCTTTCAAATTCAAATTTTTTTCATGAAATTAGGAATTTGGTCTCTTTGGAGTTGTCAGGTAAATAGTGGAATCTTATTAGCTAATGTAAAAGGAGGAAACTGAGTAGCTGACTTGCGCTGGTTATTTAATGCAGCTAGCCACTGAGTTTTTGACTAACGCTAGACAATACACAAACTGATGTCAGTTACTCTTGTAAAGATGCCGGAAAACACTTCAACACCCCTCAATATTTTATGCATAAAATGGCATCACCTGCTATCTAGAGCTATAATATTTATTTCTATGTTTATATTGTCTATATTGGCAAGTGTCCACTTTGGCACATGACATCAACACTATGGCAGTCATCATATGTGTGTGTACGTGTGTTAAGTCTCAGCTCTGCCTTTACGTGTTTTGAGAAGAAATGATCTACTTGATATTGATTTATTTCTTTATTTCTCCATCTTTTTTACTTAGAGTTAACTTATTTACCGACGTGGCTAAGCGAGACGGATGATTACAACCACTCACACAGGAAGAACCGGAGTCTCCCATCGCTATGGCGACAGCCGGTGGCCATTTTTAAGGGCCTGTCTGAGGGTAACCACGGTGTAGTTTTATGTTGGGATGGGGAACAGAGATGGACAGAGAAATAAAGACAGAAAAAATACCGGATTGATTTATTTGGTCACTGAGTGGTAACAGTCACATCCACAGGGGAAATTCTGAGGACACACACATGTTGCATATACACACACACACACGTGGCACACAGTGTTTCAGCATCTGCTTTGGAAAACATGACAGGGCTGTAGATAGTATCAGACTCCGGGGTGTGCAGAACAGAAGAGAGGCCCGATTCAGCCCTGAGTGTTTCCTACGTATTAAGCCTGTGTCATTCGATTAGGGAGGAAGAGCTTTGTTGAAAGTCTGATTCTCAGCAGAAAATTCTATTTCATGCTGGCGTGGAGCTCTACTAAAGCTATCCCTCCTCTCATCTCTCCGTCTCTTGTCTCTGTCTCACACACTCAATCTTCCCTTCTTTATCTTGATCCAGTCCTGGAGCGAGGCTCTTCTATCCACTGTACTCGGCCATATTGACTATGACAGAGGTTGGAATAATCTGTCTTTGTCTTTCTCTTTCTTTCTCTCTGTTCTTCAATTCATTCACCAACTTTAACTGTACTCCTATATGTGCAGCTCTGGAGCAGAAGATACCATGCTGCAATTTGGCATTTCCACTTAAAGTCAAAAAAGACGTTACTATTCTATAAAAATACGGTGCACATAGAGTTATATAGCAGCCTTAATCGTATACACATGACTCTCACATGACAGCAAGCATCAGGCTTCCATACTCTTGACCTGTAGTGTAATGTTTACTTCTTTTTGGCAGCAGATCAGCAGATCATTAACATCAAATACATAACACGATGTTTTAATGGAAATGACCCTTAAGGGCTTCCATAGTTTGTGTTGAATTTAGGTGAAGCCATGTGAGTTTGTGACCAATGTTCACGTGATATTAAAGACATTTAGAGACCTTCATAGCATTTTGTGAATACAGTTTGTGCTATATTGCTTGCACGCACACACACACACACACACACACACACACACACACACACTCTCTCTCTCTCTCCTGCTTGTCTGAATCTAGATTTATTGTTTCATATATGCACACATGTTTATATGTTCCTGTGTTCTCTCGATCTCCCATTTAATCAAGTTTATTTTCCCAGCATGAAATTAAAAGCACATCTGGTTCCTTGCTTCTCCTCAAATCAGACATTTTCAGTGTCAGTGTGGGAATAAAGACTTGCGCCCCTTCCTGCTGGAAAAATACAGACTAACTTAGCACTACTACAATCATTTCCTCTTTAAAACCAAGACTGTGAACTGTTTTCTGTCATGGAGGCTCACGACTGATAAACCCTGACCTGCTGATGGACAAAAAATGAAAGCTGTCTAGATTTAAGTTTAGAAAATGTGTTAAAATATTTGAAATAGAACATGGCTGGCAGATTTTCCTCAATATAAGAGACATTTAATGGACCAATCTGACTGTGAATCTTTATCTTATTCTTATCTCCTCAGTCTGATATTATAATTGATGAGCTTGAAAGAAGTCAACATTTAACAGGTGAGGCACATCCTAATTATGCGTAAGAGCACTAGATTAGAGATAGAGAGAGAGAGATGTTTTGTATGCATGTGATAGAGAGGGAAGGTAAACAGATCCCTCATTGATTTATTGATTAGTATTAAGGAGACCTCTGGGGGTTTGATCATACACATATCTAACAACCAATACCACTTCTCACTAGTCTCTTTTTTCCACTGAGTGTGTGTGTGTGTGTGTGTTTAACAATTCAATTTATGAATGGTACATCTTTACCATAGTACCAGTACAAACCGTAACATCATAAGAATTATTGCAACCTAAGGCACTTGTTAAAACTCCAGCATCCTTTCATTTCTGCCAGCTCTTTTCTCCTTTCGTCACCCTCTCCTGGTCCATTCTTCTGTCTCCCTGACCCAGAGTGGAGCAAACAGATTAAAAAGAGAGCGAAGAAAGAGAGCAATAAGGAGAAAGAAAAACACGGGCGGGCGTATCCCGTGCTCGGGGTCAATTAAATGCCCTTGTAACGCAGGATCAGGGTGAAAGGAAAGGGGGAGGTGCGGCCGACTTGATTGACAGCTCTGAGTTAATCCCCTATCAATGAGTCCTGGAGAGGAGCGATCATTAGCCTGTTTTCACATGTGGGACACCGAATGCCGTTGTGTTAACGATCTGGAATCCTTAGTAGGTTCATTATCCGACATATTTCACATATCATTGTGCTCCGCTATCAAAGACCACTGAGTGCATTTATTGAGTTCACAGTGTTCACTAAAGCACCGCATACAAATGCACCGCTACTCCTGCAGAGCTGAGCCTCATTCATTCTTTTATGCACTTTTTAAAACATGGAGACAGTTTTGTGGTTAACATTCATGTTAGGAATTATTCCATATATCATCTAAACTCTTATTGTACTAGAAAATAATTGCTGTTAGGGGTGGAATAGTATGAAAAAGGTATATCACAGTATTATGGATGTAAGTAAATATGAATACATTATTCGGAATGAACAGATACACATGCATGTTTCGGGTTTTGTTTTTTTAAGAAAGATTGCCAGAAAGGTTCACAGGGCATCTGGTTGAGATTACAACAAGGGACTAGAGATGCAACGACAAACTCAGCTGTCAGATATGAAGCTTGTGGCCTTGAGTGACTGGGCAGATATGAAACTTGCAGGAAAAAGTAAGACCATGATTAAAGTTAACGCAAACATGAGTTGCTGTGAAGTGCATTCTCAAGGTTCATTCATTCATCTTTAGTATTGCAGGAGTTTAAATTCGGCTGCAATTTTTTAAATATTTTGCAAAATAGATTGAGAACCAACTCAATTAGATAGAAATGATCATGGGCAGGTACGAACAAAAATAAAAACAGCGTGAGTGGGATTTAAAAAAAAAAGTCCCAAGTACATCAACTTTCCAGTGTTACGAACTTTTCAATGTTTCTAGCTGCAGAGTGGTAGGGTTCAAATCTAATAATAACAATAATAATAATGATGATAATAATAATAATAATACTCTTTTGTTACACTCCTACACGGTATGCAGTGTATAACAGGATCAGGAAGTTCATATGTTCCAAGAGGATGATGTTAAATGACATAACACCACATCATCAGTGAGAGAATAAAAGACAACTGGGAAACTGAAAATTATAAACCATTTTGGGATATTCCGATGGGCAAAACATTCATGGATGGACTTTGCTTTTATCCATTGGAATAAAATGGGAAAATAAAACATGGGAAATCCCAAAAGCTCTGTGTTTTGACTCAGCGATGGATTTGACATTATATTATTTGCACAATATAAAAATTGTTCACGATATATCCATAATAACGAATTAACACTTTAACACTTTTAACCTCTCTTAGCCTCGGATAGTTGTGACATTATACCAGATTTCCTTTTCACTTTACATCATTCCATCCGCTGTTCTCACACTCCTCCCTATGGCTCTTGCCATTAAACCAGCTAATGAGTGTCAACTATATCATTTCTGTCTTAATTTAGATATCTGTATTGCTTGCTCCTTGCTCTTTGCACACATCCCACACTCCTCCATACACTGTAGTTTAGAGTGTCTTCTATATTATGTTCTGTCTTAATGCTTCAACATGTGGTGAAGTGGAACTCACAATAGTACTCACAATTCATCCACGGTCCTGTCTTTATGCTCCTATGGATGGAGGGAGGGGGTGTTAAAGGATGCTAAGGATGCTGGGTAAAGGGCGCAGGAGCAGCAGGGGGGTCACACGTCTCGTTGTCTCAGTGGTACTGTGGAGAGCAGAAGGGCCTTTATTGCTGCTGCAGACGGCACTAAGAGCTAATGAGGCACCGCCAGTTAATATTTTAACACTCAGTGTTCCCCAGCGGACATATGGCAGCATGGGGCCCATAAAAAGAAAGAGGAAAAAGATGGAGGAAAAAGGAGGGGAAGAGAAGTGATGGAGAAAGGGAGGCAGGATGGATGAGGATGGCTGTCTAAGTCTATGCTGTGTGATTCATCTATCTTCCTTAAGTCACTTTGAGAGGCTTGTCAGGTTTTCCGAAAGTATTATTGACCACACAGGACATATGGAGGAACAGGATTTTCTGTTAAAATCAGACCTCGATTTTAGTTTTTCTTCTCCAAATATGGGCAGATCGAAGTGAGGGGTACAAGAATGTTCAACAAGTTCCAGAATACAAAGTAGCAGCTATAGGAGAAAAAATAGAGAAGAGTTAAATGATCTACTTTTACATTTATTAGCCAAAAGAGTGAAAAGTTTATCATGTTTGATGAGCCCAGATGTACATCTGATACTCAATGTACACCTGGACTCATATTTAATATAAACAGTAGGCTAAATCTGAATATGGTAATAGTATATTTGAATACTAGGAGAAATATAATCAGAATCTACTGACTATCAACCGCTTTTTAAGATTTGTAAATTTTACAGAAAAAGGAATAGGAGAAATCAATACAAACGTGTTACTCAAATTACATATGTAAAATGATTCAAGAGTAATTGGACACAGCATGAAGAAGAGACTCAACTGAAACATTACTACTATTAAAAAAAAAAAAAAAAAGCCTACTTCCAAAACACCCTGTAATTTCTTGATTTTTACTTGATTACTTGATGACTACAGGGCTACTGATGCTTAATTGTGAATATCAGAAAGGAAAAAAAGTGAGAACAAAGCTTAAAAAAAAGACTGAAATGAGTAAAATGAAGGCACTTTAGGAATACAATAAGAGAAAAGCCAGTGTGATAGCATTGTTACTGAGTTCTCTTGTGCTATTTTAGACCGTCCTTCCTTAAAAACAAACAGGAAAAAGAATGACAGAAAACAGCCTTAAGAGAAACACAAAAGAATGAAAGACAGAATCTCTCGTTTCCATCTGGAGAGGGATTAGAATGGGAACTGGCCTATCAGATGCAGAGCAGGCTCCGCTACCCATAAGGCTGTGCGGCAGAGAATGGACGGCCGCTGGTGTGGAACGGCGCTCGTGACGACACAATCACCAGAGGAAAGCGAGTGGAGGACACCTGGGGCCGAATATCACAAACCTATTCAGGTGCACTGACCTGCAGGAAGGAGGAAAGAAAGAAGAAAAATAAAGCAACATGAGTCACAAAACCACACAATCTGTATGAAACAACACTCATTTAGCAAAATTTAGGAAGTTAATTAACTGCATTATTAGGTTTGAATGCAATTAATCTTTTTAGTATATGTTATATTTTCACCATTGTTGATTTTTTGAGCAATTTTATGGAGTTTACATTTTAACACTGATGTGACTCAGTCTTTAGGCGATGTATATTTCTGCCACAAACCCTTCTCCCTGTCTATCCCATCCCCTCTGTCCATTCATCATGCTCAACAGACTTGTCTGTCTCGTTTATCTCAAGATTGATTTATTTACCACAACATC
The DNA here is from genome assembly GCF_027358585.1 of Pangasianodon hypophthalmus. Taxonomy (NCBI): domain Eukaryota; kingdom Metazoa; phylum Chordata; class Actinopteri; order Siluriformes; family Pangasiidae; genus Pangasianodon; species Pangasianodon hypophthalmus. Next base: position 6,035,106 of record NC_069714.1, on the reverse strand, counting down.
TTATCTTCTAGATTAGCCAAAGTCCAGCCTGTGTAATTTCTTTAAACTGTTTGTGTTTAGATTAGGTGCCATTAAAATGCTTTCTAGCTACTTTAGCTAATGTTAAGCATTAGAAAATCGATAACCTGGCTATCTAACTTACTGAAATATAAAAGATTATTCGGCATTAGTACGCACAAGATACAGTTTCACTGCCAGAGACACAACGCAGCAACGAAGCAGCGAAAAGTCATTTCTTTTCAGAGAAAGATAACAACAGCAACACAGTGAAACACAATGAGATGTTAAGAAGTTTGTGGGGAACTGCAATAGGAGTGAGCTTTTTACTGGGAAATATTATATTTTTAGGCTTGTTTAGATCTTTTTTCCATCAACAGAAAACCTAAAACAACAATGAATATCCAGACAGCAAGCAAATAAAGGCCTGCAAGTCAAGTGGTTTGTTTGCATTCTGAAAGTCACATTCATGAAGTTCAAGCCAAACAGTTATTAAGGAATTATTAAGTAAAGGAGGAGAATTGAGCACTGTACTTAGCCGTGTGGTTCACGTTACATGTTGCGCTGTAAGTGTAGCGTTAGCGGTTTGTTTGCATTCTGAAAGGTTTATAGTACTTATGCTGATCACGTTGCTTTTTTCCTGTGTATTGGCTGTTCGCAAGGGCTCAGTTCTCTCAAGCTACCAATAAAGACATCACATCAGAAAACATCATCAGGTGTTTTAACTTGGCATTACACCTGAGAGGTGGTTAATAACCACAGCAGTGATATTAAATAATATAATGAACATATGGATATTGTGTTTTCTTTGTTGCAATTTTACAATTGCATAAAACTCTGGACGTCTAGTTTAAAAATGTATTTTAAAAGGTTTTAAAAGGGATTCTGAGTAGATGACAGTTACTTTTGTTAAAAACTGTCATTTTTTTAATGAATAGACCTACATGAATAGCCTAAAGATCACCATGGGTTTCCTGTGGATGGTACCACAGAGACACCCTGTCGATGTTCTTTCTTAGACAACCTAAAGCCAGCAATTGCTAAGAACAGTTTACACTCAAGTCTCCAACATTGAACAGCTAATAACTTCGGTTTGATTCAATAAACTTAACCTTAAAACTCAAATGATGCTCATACTCAAGTTCCTTCTAACACACTCAGCACTGCATAGAAAAGAAATGATTTATAATCTCACTAACCGGTGTCCCCCAGATGAGGATAGGTTCCCTTTTGTTCTCTTGTCGCCTCTGGCTTGCTCATTAGGGATAAAATTAAATTAAATTTTTTATATCCGGATTTCTGTAAAGCTACTTTGTGACAATGTCCATTGTTAAAAGCACTATACAAGTAAAACTGAATTGAATTGAATGAATACTTACCCAGGATCTAGAGATTTAACCAGATTTGTGCCATATTTAGGCCAGATATAAAAAATAACATTTTACCCTCCACCACCTCAGGGCTCTATATATCACTATTCTTTATTAATATGGTTCTGAATTTGTTTTGGTGCAGATCTCTGAAATCAGTTCTGGATCAGTTCTGGTTTTGGGCCGTTGTAGCTCTGCAGCGCTACATGTGGCTCTAATCTGGTGAAGTGTAAAAGGTTGGGACAGAACTACATAAAAGATAAAAGTAAAAAGATAAAAGGCATTTACCCTCTATTATTTACCCATTATATTTATCTGTGGGATGAATAAAGTCTTATCTCATCTTATTATTTTCCTGCGTCTGAATTACTGTGAATTGGTCGGAGAGATAAATTCGGCTTCAAGATGGCTGATGCTACCAATTTTATAGTATCTTACGCTATAATTACATAGTATAGGATTCATTTTTCTTCATTTTTATATACAAGTTTGTGTGAGATGGTCTGAGGCAAGTGTGTGATTATTTTAGACACACAGTTTGCACTGTATATATAGGCTATAATCTTCCTTTAGTTGTTAGCAACATTAGCCTTGAAGCTCCAGTGCAAAACTAAAGAAGCAAACATCAAACATGTATTGACTGTGAGACCGTAACATTTTATTTTGGGCTGAACTATTTGGTTAAAAATCTCATTTCCTCATTTGATGTTTGCAATGCCGCTACAGTGTTACATCATTCAGTCTTATCTTTATTGTAAACGTAGTGTAATAGTAATGTTATAAACAGCTACCATGAAAACCTACTACAATTTGAAAGACACTGTACATAGTACATTCAATAAAATTACCAAGAATTAAATTGTCTATGCTATTGTAAATGTGACAAAGCATGTAAAGCATGCTATTATAAATGCGATAAAGCATGTAAAAACTCAATGTCTTGGTTATTTTTCACTTTTAAACCAATTTAAGCAAATATAATAAATCATAAACTGAGCACGGATGTTAAGAATTCCTCTGTGCACTAGGCTTTCAGGAAAAAACCCCCACAGAAATCACTGTGTATCCTGCCTGCTGTAGTCTAGATGCTCAGAGGACAGTACAGTCTCTTTAGTACAGAAATATTTCTCCCTCCTGTAATCCATCCCTCCGTTTGGCCGCGTCCTCCTGCTGGCTGAAGGAGAGACGGCTCTTTTGTCTGCTGCTGTCACAACACCGTTAACCAGCAGCTCGGAGCAGCGTGGCCCCACGGGAAGGCGGTCCTGTTACCTGCGTTAAAAGCTTTTCCCTTCAGGTGTGTCTGTGTGTGTGTGAGTATGTGCGTGAGGATGTGTGTGTTGACCTTTGACATCGGCCGGGTTTAGACGCATTAACACTTGCCAGCTTACGGCGAGTGTTTGAAAACACTGAGAGAAAGAAAGAAAGGGAAAAGGGAGAGAGAGAAGGGCCCTTGGGCAGAGTCTGTTTCTATTCCCCTTTGTGCAAAGCTTCACGAGCAGCAAACTGAAACCTGAGCTCGATTGTGGTTTACAGGTGGGACATGCATTACCTGTGTGTGTGTGTGTGTTTAGAGGGGAAAGTCAAGCTGGACTTTTTCCGCTCCCTTGGGAAAACAAAGTTCTTAAAGTGCTAGTTTCATTACTCAAGCCCTAATTCTCAGTGTCCCAAACTCATTATATAATGAATCTTTCTCATTTACACTTGATCTCATTTTTCATACGATTCGAATCTGATCATACTTCCTCAAAATAGCTGAATCGATTCTCTGAACTGATTCTACAAAGATTTCCTCATATATAATTGTATCTTCAAGGACTAATGAACTATCGTAAGAATTGAAAGAAAGCTCTCATGAACATGGAGAGATCACAAGTCAAACATCTCTCTCTCTTTCTCTCTCACTCTCTCTCTCTAATGATCGTGTTTCTCAGCTCTGTCGGATTAGCAAGAGAGAGAGAGACAGAGAGAGACAGAGAGAGAGAGAGAGAGAGAGAGAGAGAGAAAGAGAGAAAGAAAAGGAAAGAGAGAAAAGATCTGATTGAGAGGCTGAAGAAAAGGAGAAAAGGAGAGCGCGACAGAGAGGGAGAATGGCACTAGCCGTAGGGGGGAGCCCCTCTCTTTGGTTCCTTCACCGCGGGACTTTCCTCTCTTTCACTCCTCCCTTTCTGGTGAACAGGCTTTGGGATTCAAATGTGCTCATTAGTTTTTATCAGACTGAAACCTTTGCCAGGGGTTCGTGCCGAATCTGCCCCGTTTTTTTACGCCCGGATCTGGGGGTCGTACCGGACTCTAAAAGAGAGTGCAAAACAACTTGTATCTTTCTTTTTGGCTTTCTTGAATGTTCTTTCCCACACGGCCCTCTTTTAACCCTCAAATTGTTGTATTGATTTTGCGCTTACAAAAGGGAGTGAACAGGTTTCATCTCTCTCTCTATCTCTCTCTCTCTCTCTCTCTCTCTGTCTTTCCACACATCCTGAGTTTTTCCTCATATCATTGGAGATTTTGGCTTTGCTCCAGAGGATTTTAGCTGGAAAAAAAAGTAACAGTTATAACAAGTAATAACATCAGCTGTACAAACCAGTAAGAAATGTACTTACATCCCTCCTCGGTCTGTCTGTCATTGTGCTGTTTCCTGCTCTGGCTCCTCTTATCAGTGAGGGATCGGTCTCTGTAACTCTCTACAGACGGGCACAAAAGCATGGCGAATGCACAAATACACACACACCCACACACACACACACACGCACACACGCAGGTTCCCAGGCCTCATGGATCCTTTCCCACTTCATACTGCTGAAAGTATGCTGAAAAAAGAGACATAATTTTACATATAAAAAAATTCTGCCTTCAGGCTTAAATGGAATTCTACGACATGCGACTTTTCTAATTTTAGAAGCGCTCCTGTGTGTGTGTGTGTGTGTGTGTGATATATGGGACACGTCTAAATACTGATTGCGTGTCATTCTGAAGTGTCCCCAGTCGACAAAATTGGGAATTTTTGTCCAAAGATAAACAATGTTCCTCCCCCCACACTCAAAGATAACACACCTCCTTCCCATGTTGCCCCGCGACCTCGCTTCTAACCCCCAAATCTGCCCCATTGTGCCTAATTCCACCCGGTGATGCTATCTGGTTCTGTGTGTGTGTGTTATCTGCTTGACTCGTTATCTTGGAATAGGTCAGAACATCAGTGTTGCTACTGTCAGCTTTCACTTGAGCACACACATCACCTACTCAAACACACACACACACACACACACACACACACTCATCCGAGCGCACTGATGAGGATTACGTAATTCTCAAACCTTTTTTCCTTTTCCAACAAAACTCCACAACATCCTAATAAGTTAAGCCTCTGTGTCTCTGTCTTGTTCCCTAACTCCAGGATTAACCCCTGAGTGCCTGACCACTCTTTTCTTCTCTCCTCCACTTCTCTTTCTTTTCGTCTCTTTCTCTCTCTAATGGGAACGACATGGCCTAATCTTGGATCAGATCCTCCAATACAGTCTGCAGCTCCATCCTTCTTTTCTCCTCTAGCATTCCTCTTTTTCTCTCCACTTGTCACGCTCATAGCTTTTCTATCATCCACTTTTCCTCCACTTTGATTCTCGCACCCAGACCCTAAACCCGACAATGCAAATTTACTATTACTGCGCAGTGCACAGTTTGCACAAAGTGTGTTCACCTCCTCCAAATGCAACCTTTCCCTCCCATCCTGTGCTCACTCATCCTTTTATCATTCCTTTCTTTCTCTATACCCTCCCCCTCAGCTGCTCCTAATCACACATGGCCTGTGGGTGAACTAAAACAAGCAAAAGGAAATTGAAGAATAATAACAATAATTAATAATAATACCACAAAAATGAAGAGCAAATTCTTTCTTCTTTCCCCATTCCATCTCATTTTCTTACTTTTTTTGCAATATGGTAAAAACTTTAAGCCATTATGATCATAATTACACTCCCAGTGAAAAGTTTTAAAGACACGCAGTCTATTAGGTTTAATTAGAGTTTATAACAAAGCGTGGCTGAATTCTTGAATTCGATTGGACAGAAGGTGTGTATTATTTTTGTATAACTGCACATCTGTATGAATGACAGGTTAATATTTATTGGTTCGTTCTAATATGTTATTGTTATTGTCATTCATAGGGATGTTTATGGCGGATGATCTACATAATCTTAGACTAATAATAAACAGATTTAAAAAATATGTTAAACAAAGAAAAATGCATCATCATTGAAGTTTTTTGTTAAGAGACATTTATTTAATGTTTATGGAAAGAGTCTCGGTGCTTTGCAAGGTTTCCCAGCACAGGAAAGTGTTTAGGACAAGCTGCGTTTTTGGAGAGTGTGTGAGAGAGAGAGAGAGAGAGAGAGAGAGAGAGGCTGGTGAGGGAATGATTGTTTATCATCCTGATAACAGGAACTAAATTATCTCACAGATGTTCCACAAAATCTAACTATAAAATGCACAACATGTCATTCATTAACAAATTAAACATTGTAATCGTTACCAAATTAACACACTCCAAACCATGCAGTTATACAAAACTAATCCACTTTGCATCGTGACGCATCACACCACTCCACTGTGGATTTTTTCCTTTCATCACATGGTCCAATCAGGTGTTGCATTTGACTGGCAGTGCATATTGAAGATATTATTAATCAGTATGTAGATGTGTAACTAAATGTCTCCATGCCATAGAAAGAGAGAGAGAGAGAGAGAGAGAGAGAGAGAGAGTGAGAGAGAGAGAGAGAGAGAGAGATATGGTTGGTGTTTAGCTCATTAGCTCCATGTTTAGTTTGTCCCACATGATGAAGTGGATTCAGTCTAAAGGGCCTCCTGCCTCCTGTTATTACACACTTAGTCTGTTATTGTTCTCACGTTTAGAGTCTGAGAGAAAAGATCACTCTCTCTTTTCCTCCCTCTGTCTGAAAGAACCTGCATAAACCTCCTTTGGATAATAGAGAGAGAAAAACACATCAGGCACACCCAATCGTGAAAAGATGTGAGCGGGAAAAACAGCCTAATGATTCTAACTGAGCAATTAGAATCATTTGATTCACTACTGATTCAAATGATCATTATGTACTGATCGATGAATCAGTAGTGATTCACTGATTCAATGGAATCAATCAAAATGACTTGTCGAACACTGTGTCTTTTTTGTCCAATGTCAACAAAATCAATCCTACTGAGCAATACTCTTCCCATTATATAATCCATACCTGATGAAATCCCTTTCTCAAGATTGGATTTATTGAAGAGTCATTTTGTGTTCGTTCTAATTGAATGATTTCAAGAGTCTGGTCTCAGTGCTGCTTCTATTCACACTGAAAATTGACAATACCTTCCAGTTTTATCTGAATTTTATTATCAGAATTTGCTTCCGAAAACACCCCGTACTTATTAATCACAGACTTTGAGTAATCGGCTCTAAACTGAACCATAAAATTAAAATAAAAAAAAGAAATCGTTGGAGCGCAAAATTGAAATGGTCTCTTTATCTCCATTTGGCATGTTTAGAGTGAAACAATATTGTTTAGCACTGTCATCCAAACAGAAGGACAGATAAGCACTTATTTATTCATAGTGCCATTATAAAGATTTAACGGCAGCACTGAATGCCTGATTTAATTAGAATCACTGCGCTTGAGTGTTTTGGATTTGGGAGATATGATGAAGGAGTTTCAGGTGCCTACTGTGCCTACTGGCTGCAGTATAGTGACAGTGAAATGTTCCTGTGTGTGAGCACGTAGATAGTGTATTAATAATAGCGAGGCACAATTTTAGGCTCCTTAGATTAATTATAAACAGCGTTATCATTTTTTTTTCTCTGCTGGATTTTCTCTCCTTTCAAGCTTTTAACTGTTTAATAATATGCCATTACAGTATGTAAGTAATAAAAAAAGACATTGTGTGCTGTTAAAGGAAAATAATTAATGATGGGTGCTGTGATGTTTCCATTTATACTATTGCAATTGGCCACTGTTTAAAATTTTAAGCATTGTTTTACCTGTTAATGGTTACTTTTCATGTTGCGGAACGAGCAGGAAACAAGTTAGTTCCTTTTATCACGTACGTTACAGCAGCTATAAACCGTTGTTCCTGCACCAGCCTCTCTTTTTTCCTCTTGAAGTTAATAAGACAATATAATGAAGTTTGATTTCCAGTTTCTAACTGACACTACTGTCAGAACTGCTGTTAAAGAAAATCAACAACTTCTGACCAATCAGTTTCAAGAACTCAAATACACTGTGGTATAATAGACTTTATACAGCAGGTTAGTTCTGATCCACTAATCTGATTGGTCGAGCGCCGTTCCAGGAGTGTTTATATTTCCTATAACCACACTGGGATGTCTCACTGTGTGTATCACTCCACTCGTCTGTGTAAAACTCCACTTCTTCAGGATCTAGTTCCGCTAGCAGAGTAGAAATACACAAAACATTTGGTCATATTGTGTCTGAAATGTCACTTACTCGATATTAATTTCTTGTTTATAACGCAATATCGCACTCGCAGTCATTCGGATATACTGCTTACCTACGGCCAAATCGTAGCCATGCCGATATTCAGTATAACCGCACTCTTGCTCATGTGATTGTTTAAATATATAGGTTAATTGTGTTTATATTAAAGGAGACATATTATAATATTTCAAGATATTTCTATGATACACGACATGTATCACGATATATAGATTTAAAAAAACTATACAAGCTGCCAGCAAAATGTTGCATTCAAAAATAAGCCTTAATTGAGAAGTTTGTCTGATAATACTTTTATTTAAAAAAACAAGTCTAAGAAAAGTTAATAAATTTACAATTTTTTAATAAATTTTTACAATTCAGAACAGTAGAAAATCTGCTTCCAGTGTTTTTAATTGTTGTTAAAATAGAAACATAAAAAAAGTATAAAAAAATCACAATACCCAGATTTCTCAGAATTAAATTACATTATGAATTATGACATAATTTATCATGATATTCATATTATATCATCATATCGTCCAGTCAACAGTCGACTGATGTAAATGTGGTCTTATGCATTATTAAGGAACACAGATTTATCATGTACAATGTTGTGTTAAATGAACCTTCCCCCAAGCAACTGTGCTAAATATAACTATCATAAAGATTTTAATCAGTGTACGGCGAAATAGCTTTGCTTTCTCTCACAAAACACAAGCATAGACACACACGGCTCGAAAAGCAGTTAAGTGTAAGTGGGTGACCGTACGTACTTCATGTTTTCAAAGGAACCCAAAGTCGTCTGGCACAGAGATGAAACACACACACACACACACACTTACTTTGCCCTTAAAATGTTTTTCTCATCATCATTAACCCCAAAGTCAACCTCTCTCTTCTGGAACAAAGTAAAAGTTTGTGTTTTTGTTTCAGTTAATTTGTTCATAAATCAATTGGTTAATTTATAGCTACACTATTTTACTCTTTATCTTTTTAGCTCAGATGATGTTTACATTATGGCTTTACCTTTACGCAGAATTTCAGCAATCTGAGACTCTTCGCTGCCCAAGAAATCCATGGAATTATTTTATTCCTGCGATTCTGAACACAGATGCATACACACACTCAAATAGAGACACATGCAAACAGGGACAGTTTCATGAGATCAAAAATCTGGCAGTAAACAAAATTCACCAATCAGTGTGAAGATGAAGATAAAAAAATATATATATAAGTTGGCACCTTGTAAAAAAAGAGAAATATAACATATAATTTATCAGGGTCAATGACGGAGTATTTGCAGATATTTCCAGACCTGGATAAATCACAATAAAGATAATAATATGTAGAAAACATACAATTTCAGTAGGGCACCTGTGCACATAAATATTTAGAAACTGTGTTTGTGTGTGAGTTTAGTTGGAGATTATTAAGAATATTTATGGATAATCTGGATAATTATTAAGAAAGAATCCTGAAATTTCTGAATTTCTGTTTTTTTTCTTTTTCATGCTATCAGTGTGCTGTGTGTGAACGTTTCCTATGATGATAATTTTTTTAGAATTAAGACTTTTAATCAAAGTTTGAGAGAAGCGAGAGTGTGTTTGTCAGCTGTTAACTGGAGACACTGAGACGCTCACCCATTGTTTAAACATTTTCTCAGTGTTGCGATAAAGGTTTGGTCTTTTCCCTTCCGAGTCATTCCTCTCATTCCTGTGATTAGCGATGCCAGCCAGGGGCCGGAGCGTTTCTCACGCTGGGACAAGCGGCCTGTGGTGTCCTCTCTTTCTCCTTCCCTCGCTCTCACCTTCATTGAAGCGGTGAGTGGGAGGGAAAGAAGGGCAGATAGACAGGAGTCCACACTTTCGGGGCTTCTTTTCTTTTCTTCCCCTCAGTGCTCCTGAGCATACACATTCCTGAACGCTCCTGCTGGCGAGGCGGCATTCCGGCATTCTTTGTTCGGGATGAGGCCCATGTAGAAGAGGTGTAATGATGGGGGGATGTCTAACGGCAACCGTTTCTTTTCTTTAGAATGAGAGAGGGAGGGGACGGTCTGATGAGGATGACAGGGTGTGATTATCACCAAAGGCCACTGTGCTTTAAGGGGATCGTGCGCACAAACACACACACACACACTTGCCAGAGGGAGGCAGGTGTGAAAGCCAATACTGCTATTTGAGATAAGGAGCTCCAAAAGTGGGCAAACACAAACCCACACACACACACACACACACACACACACACACTTTTCTCACTGCCTGCTCTCCACCTAAATCACAATAAACAAGGACATTCTTTCTCTCTCTCACACACTCTCATTTGGCTGTTCCTGTTACGTGGCGGATTCTTGAGTGTTTGTGATAAAGTCTTCGAGTCTGGTTCTCATGGCTGACCTTCGTCTTGCTCGTTCACACTCTCACACACTTTACTTCACTTGACCTTAACGCCAAGCAAAATTTCCTTTACGCTTTTCTCAAAACACACACACATACAAAATACAGACATAAACAATTATAGTATGCCAGTCCCTTCTTTTGTAACGCACACATGTATTATCTTATATCACACGTTTGTATTTGGTGATAAGGGACTGGAATGTTGTTAATGCAGGGTCTGTTGAGTGTGTGTTTCTGTCTGCACTGTATTTCACATACTCACATCATTTTACACAGTATCCGGTTTCCTGGTGAGGGGCTCTTAGCGTCTGGGCACGTCGAAGGAGACCACGATACCAGCAGCTCTACAAAACACACATTCACATGGCACAAGTGTGTGATTCCTGAATTAACCAGGTGTGTTTCATGTAATGAACATGACATGATGTTAAATCATTACATAACGTACATACACTTCTATCGGATTCAGATCGGCTGACTGGGAAGGCCACTGAAGAAGTCATGTTCATGACAATGAGTTCATAGATTACATTAGATTCAACTTTATTGTTATTGTTCAGAGAACGAGTACAGAGCCAATGAAATGCAGTTTTTCGGATATCCCAGCTTGGTAGGAAGCTGGGGTCAGAGTGCAGGGTCAGCCATGATACAGCACCCCTGGAGCAGATGTGGTTAAGGGCCTTCTCAAGGGCCCAACAACAGCAGCTTGACAGTGCTGGGGCTTGAACCCCCAATCAGTAACCCAGAGCCTCAGCCACCACTGCCCATAAAGCAGTCTGAGATGACTTTTGCTTTGTGACATGGTGCATTATCATGCTGGAAGTAGTGAATAGAAGATGGTAAATTGTGGCCAGGAAGGGATGCACATGGTCAGCATCAATACTCAAATAGGCTGTGGCATTCAAGCGATGATTGATTGGTATTAACAGGCCCAAAGTGTGCCAAGAAAACATTCCCCACACCATTACACCACCTCCACCAGCCTGGACTGTTGACACAAGGCAGGTTCGGTCCATGGATTCATGCTGTTGGTGCCAAATTCTGAACCTACCGTCTGTGTGTCTCAGCAGAACTCGAGATTCATCAGACCAGGCTACGTTTTTCCACTCTTCAACTGTCCAGGTTTGGTGAGCCTGTGCCCACTGCAGCCTCAGCTTTCTGTTCTTGGCTGAAATGGTCCTTTGTTGTCTCTTAAATCGGCCAGAAAAGAACATTTGAGAAGTGACAATTTGCAGATTAGTCTACTAATAGGAGTGTAACAATACTATCCAGTCATGATTCCATTAGATTCAAGATACCAGTTTTACAATTCAATTCAATTTGATTCTTAGAATATTTTGAACAAAATTGTAATGGAGAAAAATGATGACTGAAAAGACTCCTTCTTTATTTCTGAATCATAAACAATGCAACACAATGTGCATTTTTGTCTTTATAAAACTAAATAAATTTTAAAAATGGCTAGAAACAGAGGTTTAATATTGTGAACAAAATGTACTACAGGTTCACCTTATTTTTAAAAAATTATATATGAATAATTTTATAAATTATACCAAAAAACAAAGTCTTTGACCCGGGGAAAATGATCAATTGAAACATAATGAGCTCTGTAGAAGTGATGCGACATTTTAAGCGTAACTAGAGCTCCAAAGTTGACTAAAATGCCCCGAATTCCGCTGCCTCTTTCTCAGGCACTGTAGTGAGGCTGGTGTTGTTTTAAAGCTACTGAAGAGCTCTTTTTAACAGTTTGATTTGAAACGCTGGTGTTCCAACAGTGCAACTCCATTAGATGTATAATTACCAGAATGCTGATTTCCACAATGTACATTTCCAAGATGCACATTGTCAAATCTTTGCATCGCTTCATCATTACACCATTATCTACTAATGAAGATTCTCACGTTGGTAGAGAAGCATTTTGAGCCAGAAACATTAATCAGGATGTAAGTGCGACTGTGATCAATCGAGGGATGGCACTATGTTAGCTCCACCCTTATGTCCTACCTCAGCTCACTTGGTGCCTGGGTAAGAAGGGTAAATAAAATTCGGCACGGGTACTTGGTGGTGGAAATAGTGGTCACACATAGGATAACAGCGTAAAAGCAGTACAAGTCACCCGATCAGCCGCATAACCCACTGTAATTGATAATTACATTCGTCTGAATTAACCAGCCAGATGTGAATCCAGTCAGTTTGTTAAATCTCAACCACACTCATTTTGAAACCTTCCATCAGAATGAAGGAGGCACAAAGTTTCTACAAGCACACTAGGTCACAATCAAAGAGGAAAAGCTGAAACGGATTACAAAACCATTTCTAAAGCCCTGGGACAAACCACTGTGAGACTTCTAAATGGAGGACACAAGGAACAGTGGTGAACCTTGTGCTGAGCGTGCAGAGACAACTCATCTCTCATCCAGGAAGTCAAAAGAAAGGAACTCATCTGATGCCAAGGGGCAAAAAAAATGGAGTTTATGGCCTTGTAGCAGGCTGGAAACCACCGCTAACCAAGAAAAACGTCCATTTTTAATAAAAGCACCTAGATGATCCAGATATCTTCAACATACTGGCGTTACAGAGTCATAATAGGAACAGGACAGGTGCCATCATGAATATCATTTCATAGTAAGAAAACCATACTAAAAAGATAAGCACGGTGATGGTAGCATGATGGAGTGAGGGCACTTCACTGTCTCAAGACCTGCCCAACTTTTAGAACTACCAGAAAATTTGTGTAGTTCATGTCCGGTAATCTGTCTGTGAGCTAAAGCTGATGCATATACGCAGCGAGACAATGATTCAAATGCAAATTCACTTCTGAATGGCTGAATGGAAACAGAATTAAGGTTTTGGAGTGGCTTAGTTAGATTCCCTGAATTGAACTAAATGGAAGTGCTATTTTGAGCAGAACCAGAAAGGAAGCACTTATGTGCCTGAATTAAAGCAATTCTGCAAAGAAAAGCGTGCAAAAATTTTTTAATGCAATGAAAAGTGAAATACTGATGTGATGCTGATGTAACTACATCAGACTAATAACTGATATATGTATTATTACTGAAGCTGATGCACGGGGCAATTGCATGAATTCTCACGAGTCATAATAGCGTTGTTTTTCTTCAAATATATATGAGAACACATCTAAACCTGTGCTGCGTGTGTACCACGGTGCCTTTGGTTAATATCATAGAAAGTCTATGAGAAATCAGAGCAAGTCAATAAGGGGGGAAATACTTTCTCACACCAATCTGTAGAAGCTTAAAACATGAAGGTTGGAGCATGTACTAGTACTCAGGAGGGCTACACACACACTGGTCATAAATCAGTCACTATGATTGACAGAATTTCACATGACAAAGCAGATTATAACAGTAACACACGATAATAGTGAGGAGCGACAAAACAAATAACAGCGTGGTAAAAGTGAAGACACTTTTATAGAAACACACACACACACACACGTGCACACACACATACAGAGATTTATGATAGGCTACCTGCATACAGAGATAATTACGCTCCTGCTGTGATGAATATCTCACCTTCAGAGCAGCTTTTAAGAGCTCAATGCTCTTCATTACATCTTCATTTGCTCTATTAACTCCACATTAACTATCCATACTACTGCTGTGTGATTCACACTACACACTCGGCTTTGGTTTTAACTCAGCTTTTCAACACACATTCCTTCGTTATCTAGTCTGGTACTTCGATATTGTCTACTATGTGTGTATAAGACTACAAGAGAAGAGTAAATTTGAAATTTAAAGGAAGAAGAATGATCAATAGGCAGTCAGTGGATGTTGAGGTTCAGTGGGTAATATTTAACTTGATCAGAATCAGTGATCGGGAAGACAATGTTATCTGTCTGTGGTTGTTTAAGAGCTGAGAAAGACGTACGCCACACACACACACACACACACACACACACACACACATGCAGCTGTGCTTCGGTAGGTTTAATGAACTGATTTTGTTGACGCAACTCAGCATGGTGTTATACATTTACCACATTATACACCTGCTGTTAGAATATACAATGTACCTCATACCACACACACACACACACACACACACACACACACACACACAGAGCAAGAGAAAGAGAAACAAAGAGAAAGAGCATCCACTGATGACCATCAAATCGCTCTCATAAATCTGTCTAAGAGCTATCATGTCTCTGATGCTAACAGTATGGTTTTACTGCACTTACATACACCAACCAGCTCGTAAATCTCTCTCTCTCTCTCTCTCTCTCTCTCTCTTTCATGTACCCACCCACACACACTACCTAAGGGCATTTATACAAAACAACCCCAATACAGAATCAGCTTGAACCTCTCTTATCTGTTGCATCTAACAGAACAAAGGGAATCTTGGTTAATCTAAGTGATTGAACACATTATCACTTATCACAATAAATCTCGACTACATTTCATTCATTTCATTCCACTGGTCTCAGCACTCTACTTCTTGGTATAGCCGTATTTTCTGTTTCAGACTGTCAGACTCTTCTTTCATTCTTGTGCCTTGGATAGCAATAGGACTGCATCTCAATACTGCAGAAAAAAAACTGTTATTAGCATTTAAGCCATTTTGTAGTTGAGTACATATTAAAGGTAAAGAAATATGTACATTTTAAAATGTACAGTTTGACACATGCATGAATTTATTTAGAAATTAATTATTATTTTACAATTTTAAAATAATATTTTTGTAAAATTAAAAAAATTAATAAATAAAATAAAACATAATATTCTTCCTGTTTAGGCAAAATGAGTTTGCATGTAGTTCATAAAATGGTTAAATAACAAAACGAATTTAATTTAATTTTAAAAAAGCCAGCTAGGTGTCAAAAATGTGACAAATTTGAAGGTAGAAAGGTTAGCATCATCTTTCTTATGACTTTTATAATACCAGTTCTCTTTTAACATTTATATCTAACCATCATTTATATCATTTGTTAAAATTCCTACAAACACTGAATGATAAAAGTAGTGGATTTTAATAAATATTAATATAAATAAATTTATAAAATAAATTGAATAAATAAAATAAATTTTTTCTTCATGCCTTTTTACTGTTAGTCTGTATGCCATGTTGTCAGGATATTTAGCTCTCATTAGGTATTTAGGTATCTAATTTATGTACAGGTGGAGACACGGGGAGAAAAGACGATGGTGCAGTTGCAGTTGTGTAAGTGATACCGCTGTTACTGCAGCCTGCATTTGAATTTGTTTGACCTGTTGAACATTAAATGAAGAGGGACAACTGTCCACTGCCTCAGGTGGTCTAGAGAACGCAGGTGGGGTTGGTAATGTTCTCCATCCCCCATGCACACAAACACAACCACACCTGGTCAGACCAAAGCTCTCTACTCTCTACCCAACACCAATTTCAGCGTTTCCTACAGACACACACACACACAGACACACACCTGGTCGGCCTGTTTCTGTCTCTGAACGTGAGGAACATGCTGCCACCTCCGTGAGGAATTCAGTCATTCATCATCTTAGACAGCCAAAATCATTTAGCCTTTAAACTCTGGGCTCGTAAAGCCCTTCGAGCAAACCTTCCCTCGCTGTGGCATCATGGAAATATCATCAGGATCTCGAAATTTGTAGCTCGACAAAAGCAGCTAATTTAGATGGATTGCGTATGAATGAAGTCGTAACAAAAATTTGCAATTGCTAAGCCCCGCCCCTTAACCCCTAGTCCCCATTCTTAACCATTTTCATACAGGTTCTCTCATAGAAATATAGGAACTCAAACCATCACAAGTGTGCACTCAGACGACTGTGTATAAATGTCCAACTACATGTCCAACACTGTGATGAAATATTTATGCTACATAATGATATAAGAATCATCTTATCAATCACACTTTTCTGAGAGTAGCACTTTGATTCAGAGAAGCTGACTTCACATTAAAGTCTATTGTTGTACAACTTGTTTAATCTTTATTTAAAATATATATATATATATATATATATATATATATATTCATCTTCAGTAAGAGTTTTATCCTGGTGAAGGTCGTGGTAAATCTGTATCTTATCCCAGGAATACAATTATGCTGTGCCATTACAAAATAATGAAAGACTGTCCATAGTGCAAGTAATCATGCTAACTGAATGCTACCAAAACTAAAGAGTCATCAGTGTCAGTGACCTCAACTTCAGTAAAAAAAAACTGAGGGTCATTATTTGTGTCACACTGCCCATGTGCCATAGAGCATTTAATCTCTTTTCCACACTTTTCTGGCCACAAGCTTCAGAATCTTGACATGGAATAACATGGATTCACCTCCACATTATATTTCCAGTTTCCACATTCGAACAAGTTTTGAACACTGAGATACAATGAGCTTTTTGGAGCAATATATAGTAACCGGAGTGACAAAAGTCCAAAGAATCTCGACCCTAAAGTTATTTCAGAGATTTTTGAAACAGTCAGAGGTGGATAAATGGGACAATGTTGCATGTTTGGGAAAAAGTCTTGTGGTTGTATTTGTATTGTTTATTTATGAAACAATTCAAACTCTAAAGTAAATACTAGAATTCTAGCGTATAAGACTAAATCATTATACACACATATGTATGCTGCTCTTGGGATCCAAATAGGACATTCAGTAAGCAAAACATAATATCAGACACTAATACACCACTGCCCAGTACTAGGAATTCTTGATATATAGCAATATCAGAGGTATAGGTATTGGCTAATATGTATAGTGCATTCGAACTCAGTTAGGACTATTAATAATATTTTAAGTATGTAAATGTCTCATTAGCATGAAGAAAATAAGGGCAAATAGATCATCCTCACAGCAACACATTTTAACAGAGCTGCCAATTATATAACTGAAAATTTGCAGTACATTTGCCATTATTTTCTTTCTGCTAATAAGATGTATCTAACATAGAATTTATGATCCAAACTAAAATAGTAACTTTGTATAAATACAAGAAAATTTTCAAGCAGCATCACAAGTATTCATCTGATTAAAAAAAAAAAAAGAGCTCAATGGATCAGATCAGAAAATGATCAAATCCGAGCTGAGGTTAAAGCAGCTCTTCAGGCTAATATCAGACTGATTTCATACTCAGGACTCTTTTTGACTAATTAGTCAAAATCAGTGAAATTAACAGAAATGTCCTCGCAAAAGTCTTTCACTCATTAGACAGAAACTGTGGCATTGATAAATGTAAACAATCCTTTTCCCAGAAATGAGCTGAATAAACATGGAGAACACTGAGCAAGTCCTAAATAATAATAATCAGTATTTTGTGAACTGTATCAAGCTTTTCTATTTCTCTGTTTATCAGCCCAGTTATGAGGCATACACTCTACTTCTGCCGCACTCCAGCTCTGTCCTCGGGCACTCGTGTTGCGTCTCATATGTCAGTTAAACAGCTCGCTTTAAAACCCAAAACACGCAGCAGGTTTGGTTTACTTACTGCAGTTCAGCTGAATCACGTTCTCACTGCGATAGGTTTCGTGTGGACGCAGAAAGTAGATCTCGTCTCTGACATGCTAGTCATTTTGGTTTAAAAAAAATCCACAACTGAGAGCAAGTGTTGTGTTCATAACTTCCCAAACTAATCATAAAGAGCAGGTAAACACACTGTGGTTTAATTCAAGAAGCCATTTACAGCATATACAGAAACAATAACAACATGCAACACAGCTATATATGAAATATTAATACTCCGATATCACTATCATTACAATAATAAAACACACCACTTTAATTAAACTGAATACAAGAACAGCATGTGTATCATACATTTGCTAATAAAGCCTATCATTACCCGCTATGAACTACTCCACAGAATAAATAAAGCCATTCTGTTTTTCTCTCTCGGATCATGAGAACACGGCAGGCGTACGAATCTGTTTGCTCGGTTTCTCAGCTAAAAGAAGAGAGCGAGAGTGTGTTGCTCTTGTAAAGTAGGGGTCAAAGGTGAAGCCTGGGGGGGCGAAGGCAGGACGTTTGACCCGGTGACACACAAACCTCCCCCCTCAACCCCGCTGTCACACTCTGTGTCTTATAGAGTAACTTTAATAGAGTCTCGAACAGCAAGAGAAAGCATGAGAAGTAGAGAAAGAGAGACAGTGGAAGTGTGAAACTCGAGTTGACAGAGCAGCAGGATGGATATTAACTCTACACTCACATCAATACACACACAAATTAAAAAGGTTTGAGCCTTCTATTGTGATTTTACAATCCTCATGGAGGCTGAATATTAGACTCACAGAGAGAGAGAGAGAGAGAGAGAGAGAAAGAGAGAGAAAGAGAGAGTTATCAGGTTGTTCTGTCCTCTAGTGGAGAGAAGGATACATTTCACACATTACTAACTTTTACAGTCTTTATCATTAATATAGTGTGTCACAATGAGAGAATCACTCCTTAAGTCATTCAGTAATATCCTGATTTTTTTCACTGGCAAACAAATTCCTTTAAGCTCAACTAAAACAGCATTAAGCTACAATAAAGTCATAGGTTTATTTATATTGATGTAGGATCAACTCTTCTTACACGAATCCTCATCTCTTTGCCTGTAGTTTCTAACTTCACATCAACGTTTCATCAGTAACACATCTATAACGTACTGACAACATAACAACAACCGACTGATGAGGGATCGGCGATTATAAAGCAACTTTGAACACTCAGAAACAACTATTTGATTTTGAAGTGTCAGATCATTAACAGCTTGCTGGTTCACTAATGCAAATAGCTGTTCCACTTTCAGAAAGTTAGAACACACAGCTCTAGTGCACATGTGGGCATGAGTATAGTTTATAGTGTGCTGTGTGGGAGGTTGTGTGTGTGTGTTGTATTGTGTTGCCTGTTTCTCACGCCGCACTCCACGGTCATGTCTCTGTTCACTGTGAGCTCAGTTTCCTGCTATTGAAATAACAATCTCTGTCCCCCTCCCCACTACCTTATCAACCCATCTCTCTCTCTCACACACACACACTCACACACACACTTGCCCATTTGTATTGTATGTACTAGAATTACATTTGTTTTGATCCAAAGCAACTTATAAAATAATAATAATAATAATAATAATAATACAGTAACAATAATCTGGTAAATAAATAACACTAACCTTTACCACTTAGATGTCATCCACCACATCTATAAAAAAAAAAAAAAAAAAGGAAAAAACAACAACAAATTTATTTATTATTTATTTATTATATATTATATTATTTATTTATATTTATACAAACAAATTTATTCCAAGATTATGTACAATGAAGTTTAAGGGCAGTTGAGGCAAAATAAACATTTTTTTAAAAAATGCTGAAAACTCTCAAGCTTTTTTGTAAATTTATTGTAAATTTATCAATAAATCTGTACTTTGAGCTTTCAGAGATGGCTCTACATTTCAGAAGTAATATTTTTTTTTTTCTGTATGTCACAGAACATGCCAGTTAATACCATAAAAGACTTTCTGACATTCCCTGACCCCCTTCACTGGTTATTAATCAAATATACAATAGATCTTAAGGTTATATTTTATATATTTTAAACTCTATACATCATAGCACCAAAATATTTCCATCCGTCACTCTGCTCATTCTACAGCATTAAGATCTTTCCAGAAACTCCAGAAATTAGGTTTAAGGATAATCTTTTTTTTTTTTTTTTTTCTGTCGCAGCTCCGAGATTATGGAACAGCCTACTATTTTTTATAAAGGCATCCAGGACGGGAGACATTTTAAATCCAATTTAAAAATGCATTTATTCTCCGAGGCATTTTAGTCTGTGCAAGGTCTGTAGTATGGAGTCTTCTGTTTTGTCCTGTCTTTTCATTTGTGGTTGTCTTTTAATGCTTTTTATTGTGTTTTTTTTTATTTATTTATTGCTTTAGGTCATTCTATTTGCATTTTTTTCATTGCTGTTTAAAAAGTACTTCAGTTTATTGTACAGCACTTTGCCCAATACTATATGTATCTCTATACTATATAGACAATACGTCTATATAAACTATATATGTCTCTATAAATAAAAGCGACTTCACCTGCTCTAAGTGAGTTTTGAGTAAATAGATTAAGTTTCTCAGGATAGAGAAACGTAATAATAAACGTAATAATTGTCTATGCTAATTGCATGTTTAAAAATTTGGTTGATAAAAGCTTGAGTATTGCTTTAATGAGTGAAATCAAAATTTTAAAATAGGAAAAATTTGATGTGACCATCATATTTGGGGAAAAAAACAAAATGTTCACATTTTAATACATGGATAGATAGATAGATAGATAGATAGATAGATAGATGAGACTTTATTGATCCAGATGATAATTGCAGTGTTACAGTAATGGTTAAAAAAAAAAAAAAATTACAGATAATATATACACACAATAAAAATAAGATAAAGTAAAGAAGCACAGTAAAGAAGCAACAACAATAATCTAGTCAAAAATCTACTGAGGAAGAAGGGGAGAGCTTATCTCTTGGAAAAAAAAAAATGAGACTCACACCTTTACCACTTCTCTATAAACACACACTCACACACCGAGAGTGTTCCGGCATTTTTAACTGAAGGTGACAGGCCACCCTGAACTACACTGCCTCTCTCTCTCTCTCTCTCTCTCTCTCTCTCTGTCTGTCTTTCTCTCTCTCTGATCAAAGGGAGTCTCCGGTCTGTCAGCACAGAGGTGCCGTTTGAGATTAACACACCTAAGGTTCAGAGTTTAACCTCTTCCAAGACATGGGAACCAAGAGCAAGGAGCCTGAGGACAAAAGTGAGTTGGACCTGCATAAAGGCTAAAGGCTAAAAGATGTGTGTGTGTGTTTCTCCGGAAGCTCCTTCTCTCTCTGTTTGCCAAAGTCTTTCTCTCTGTAGTAGATTGTTTGTCTTGCGGCTCAGAGCCTCTGTTCACCTCTCTCCATCAGAGAGGAAGAGAAAATCCCCCCGACTTCACCTCTTCTCTCTCTCTTATCTTCTCATGCTGCTCAACCCCTCTAAGGCAGAGTGACAGGGCAAACATACATCACATGGTGTAGAGGTAGCGGCATTGGCAGGGCCGGCTATTCACACTGTGTGTTTCATAAACATAGGATTAACCACAGACACACACATATACACACGTATACACACACCCTGGGCGACACACTTCGAGAGTAATAGAAGCTGACACTGTTTGCAAAATGGCATTCCTTTCTCTCTTGTTTCTCTTCTTTCTCTTTCTCTCACACACATACATACACACACACACACACACACACACACGGCACTGACTTTAATTCCCTGTGGCCTGTTTTTGGGTAACATATTAACATAGAGCACTGCAATATGATGTCAATATATTCCTACATATAACAATAGCTGTATATTTTATCTTTAGTTGAAGGTTATCTTCTGAAACGCTGATAACATGTATGAGTATGCATGAAAAACCTTTGGGATTCAGGCTAAACAGATTTCAGTTTCAAATATAGCAAAAAGTGACATCATGCGATTGTTGTAAAGGGGCACACAGTTTTATGGTCTAACTTGAACATTTGTGCCCATTTTAAACTCTTTGCCAAACAGTAACCAGAGCTGTAATAGCTTGATAAGGTAGAAAGAGTCAGAAATCCCAGCTAATGACCAAAATGCTTTCCATTTTCCAATGCTTTCCAAATGCTATTCAGTATCCATTTTTAGCAGGAATACAGATTATTGGGTTTTCAAGTTAACAAGCTAACATATATACGGATTAACACTTCACCCTTGCTGGTGAATTCAGTTAAAACAGATTTTTGCTTCTTATTTATTCACCATTATGCCATTAGTGTACGGCGATTACTAGCATTTAAAGCCTATGTTAAACTCCAACATTTTGACTACCAATTTACAAATTTTGTTACTTTATTTTTATTTTTTTTCCTCCTAAATATCAACATCCTAAAATAATTTTGCATCTACATGCCACCTGTTGATTCACTACTTTTTAATCATATTTGGCTTGCAGCCTACAGTAGCCTAGTTTTCTAGAAACCTAGCAACCTTGGTTGCTAGCGAACTGAAAGAAGCTGGTCATGAGGCACAACTTCTACTGAATGATCCGATAATATACCTTAGAGGATTCATGGAGTTGTGGGAAATGATCTATAATGTAAATACAATGCAATCTTAATATTATACGGCTCAAAAAACGTAAGTGTGTGAGATGCAGTGAAAGTGACTAACGTGTAAGCACACAATTCAAATCCAAGCACAGATCCTACACTGGCTATTTGGCAGTGCTGGGATTTGAACTTGCAGCCTTTCAAAACCTTAAACGCTACTGAGCTACCGCTGCCCCAAGCTTGTTATAAAAAACGTTCAAATGAGCTGCCCTAGTACTGTCCATTCACTATAAGTCATTTTTCTCTGTTGTTAATACATGCCTGTGTGCCCTGCTTTATCCAGGTCTCTGTCTCCACCTTGTGCATGTGTGTGGTACTGCTTCTCACAGCAAGCGCTCCAGAATGGATGCGTAGTCTTCGCCTCCATCTGGTGGTCTGATCCTGCACTGCATTTTGGGTACATCCTGGAGGTGTTAGTACACACAAGTTCCATGCAGCAGCTGTTAACAGAGCTCTCGCCTCATTAACAATCAATTAACAATACCAAGGATTATAAATTGCTGCTGCTGTAAAGTGCTAAATGGACAGATTCAGTTAAACGGCCATGCCATGTAGACAACATGGCTAAACTGCTCTCAGCAGGCTGAGCAGGAACATAACACACGCTTGCTACACGCTAAGGATCTCAGTTTCATTTCAGTTCATCTGATTTACTATAAACTCACTGTCATTTACAGCAGTGTTCACATTTCTATCGATGTTGAAGCATTCCATTAGCAATGCACTGGATCACATGATGTTAATAAATAAAGCAGAGGGGGAAATCCTGAGTATAAGATGATACGTACTAAGATCTTTCAACACATTACTCATCCTTATAATTCTAATTCACCTTAACACACCACTTATAGGAAGGATCTACCCTGAAACATATTAAATGTCTTTATATTCAAATATTTGTGATTTGTGATTGTGTAGTGCAAATTTCTTGGTTGAAGCTGTATTTCTGGTATTTTTGTAAGATGTGAGCGATTCAACAGTCCCAAACATTAGGAATAAAAGTCAGCAAGAGCAGCGTTTCTCAGTCACATCAACACCATATTAATGAGCAATCCAGCATAGATATCGGAGACAACAAACGCTGGACTCCTAAATGCAATGCAGCAACATGAGACAGTTATGATGTAGAGACGTGGCTCAGCCAGACAGATGTGAGGGCATTGACTGTGGTATTAGAAAGAAAGTTGAAGCTTTTGAAGCTGATCTGTTTGAGCAGAGTGTACAGGTAAGGAGGTGAGACAGCTGGACAGACTAAAAGACTACAGCTCTGCTACATCTGCTACACCCCTTAACTAACACCTTTTTAAAGCACATTTTGCTTGTAATACAGCACTCAATCTTTCTGGGGTAAGAGTCTACTAACTTAGAAAATCTTGATTTGACAATTTTATTCCACCCTTCCTTGCAAAAATGCTCTAGATCTATCAAATTGCAAGGAGATCTCCTATGCACAACCCTCTTCAAGTTGTTCCACAGGTTTTTGATAGGATTTAGATCTGGGCTCTGACTGTACCATTCCAAAATGTTGATCATCTTCTACTTCTGAAACTGTTCCTTTGATGACTTAGATTTGTGCTTTGGGTTGTTATTGTGCAGTAAGGTCAAGGTTTTCTTCATCTTCAGCTGTCTAACAGAGGCCTACAGGGTTGGTTGGGGTAAATATTACAAAAAAAAGAGGATCCAAAAGCGGTTCAGAAGGAACATCTGTGAAAATTTCTCTGTCTATTTTAAGCAAGGCTTTAAAGTACATGCTAAATTTTACTTTATGCAAAACACTTCCACTAACCTTCAGCTAAACGTCCAAATCTGATAGTGAAAATAAGATAACGTGTACTCTGCCCCCTGCAAAGTGGAAATGAAGTCATTTCTAATCATGGCAACTTCACCATTGTTTCCTGTAACAACAGAAGGTGAGATGGTAGAACGTGCAAGTGTCGATATTTTTAACACAAAGGATGTGAATGTCTAATAATGAAGATATGATTGTCTTCACTTCCAGTACAGCACAGGAAGTAGAGTTTTGAAAAAAAAAAAATAAGGGTAATAAATAGCTTACCTTGGTGTTATATGTTATCTTGGTTTTAATAGCCATCCTCATTAATAATGTGCAGAAAATCTGAAAACTGCCTCAAAATTAAGCACAACTCGGCAATGTTACCATTTGACAATCAAAATTAATAAATCAATCTCACTACAAATTACATTCAGTAGTGAGGAATAGGGTTAGCTACTCACATTGACATTGCTCACTGTAAGACTTTACTTGAATCATGTCATAAATGTGTCATTGAAGATGTCATTTATACCTGTGTCATGTTAGCATTATCAGTAACTACCATGACTTAATGATTAATTACATGACTTCTATATAATAACCTCTAAAACGATTTAAATGTATTTATACCACAGCTCTGTTGAAGTCTCAGTTCTGAGAAGGTGTTGGTTAAATTTTTTATAACACCATCTCTGACAGTAGTTCCGGCTGCAAGGCAAACCGCAGGATTATATCTATTAATGCAGTTGTTCTAATCGTTATCGTTTCTATAATAACAACTTATTCACAGGGGCTGGTGTGGTGGACGTTCTACATAAACAGATTAAAATTGTGCCTAATTGTTCATCATATGGTGAAATTTTCTGTGAGGAGATGTTTATTTATCATTTTTGGAAGGAGACTCCAGTGTCAGTGTTTTGTAACAGTCAGACTTGTTTGTCCAGCACATCCCAGAGATGCTCGATTGGATTGAGATCTGGGGAATTTGGAGGCCACGTCAACACCTTGAACTCTTTGTCATGTTCCTCAAACCATTCCTGAACAATTTTTGCAGTGCGGCAGGACGCTTTATCCTGCTGAAAGAGGCCACTGCCGTTAGGGAATACCGTTGCCATGAAGGAGTGTACCTGGTCTGCAACAATGTTTAGGTAGGTGGTACGTGTCAAAGTAACATCCACATGAAAGCCAGAACTCAAGGTTTCCCAGCAGAACATTGGCCAGAGCATCACACTGCCTCTGCTGGCTTGCCTACTTCCCATAGTGCACCCTGGGGCCATCTCTTCCCGAGGTAATGATGCACATGCACCCGGCCGTCCACATGATGTAAAAGAAAACACCTTCTTCCACCTTCTTCCATTGCTCCATGGTCCAGTTCTGATGCACACATGTCCATTGTAGGTGCTTTCAGCAGTAGACAGGGGTCAGCATGGGCACTCTGACCGGTCTGCCACTACGCAGCCCCCTACACAGCAAGCTGTGATGCACTGTGTGTTCTAACACCTTTCTATCATAGCCAGCATTAACCTTTTCAGCAATTTGTGCTACAGTAGCTCTTCTGTGGGATCAAAACAGACAGGCTAGCTGTCGCTCCACACGCGCATCAGTGAGCCTCGGGCACCCATGACCCTGTCGGCGGTTCCTGCATATCAGGAACACCCCACAAGACCTGCCATTTTGGAGATGCTCTGACCCAGTTGACTAGCCATCACACTTTGGCCCTTGTCAAAGACACTCAAATCCTTACGCTTGCCCTTTGTCCTGCTTTCAACACATCAACTTGGAGAACTGACTGTTCACTTAATATATCCCACCCCTTGACAGGTGCTATTGTACCAAGATAACAATGTCATTCACTGCACCTTTCAGTGGTTTTAATGTTATGGCTGATTGTTGTAAATCCTACAATCATTCAACCAATTGTTCTTGAGATATCACGCTAATGAGAATCTCAGATGGCCACATGGACAGACAGACACATAAAGCCACCACCACCAAGTTTCAGAGGCATAAAAAAGTTGTAATCATTGGCAAATTGCTGTCATATAAAACGTTGGTTATATTTGTATAACAACATGACCTTTTGTGTTTTACTCCTTACTTATTGCACATTAATATGTTATTTGCAGGCTTAAAAGTTCACCATCATGACAGTCGCTGTACCTTTAACATTGTGCTGATCATGTGTGTGTCATAAATTTTGTTACAATCAGAAAACACTTTGCAAATGTCACATGATTTCAAAGATTATGACAGCTTGCACATAATGGAAACATGGCACTCATGTCATGGCAGCTCATGGTTATGTTAGTCTTATGATGCAGGGTTCAAGTAAAGTGTTACTTATTTATCTCCTGGTTGATGCAGTATATATAGATTCAACAGGAAGTCCTTAGCATTGTGAAAGTGAAATGATAAATGCACTATATTGAGTACAATATGCATGTGTTTTGATGTATTGTGGTAGCAGCAGTATAATTTTAGATGTATGTAGACCAATACTGACTCATAGCTAAAGGAACGCTTTAGAAAAAAAACTGCTCTTCTTTAAATACTTTTCATTCATTAACAATTCAACCAGCCCAAGTTGAATCAATATCCTCAAAACAAGGTGTACAGGGTAAAACAGTGTTCTTAATAATAAAACTACCCCACTGCTGGATCTCTGAGTGCAGCCATCTTGAGAGAAGAAAAAGTTGGTGCAGGCCTCAGGAAGTGGTGAAGCATCATGTCTGCGCTGAGACCCACAGGCAGTGAAAAGTCTGCATCTACCACGTGAGTCAATCGCACTTCCTCTAAATGACACTCACTCTCTCACACACACATTCTTTTCTTTTACTGTCCCACCATCTCTAACTGTGGGATTATCTAAAGACAGCACCGCGGCCATATCATCAGATGAGCAGGTAAGGATAGATTTTATTTCGCTAACCTTCATTATCATGACCTTATCAGCTGGATGATGGTGAAGACTGGAAAATGGAGAAATCTCGCATGTGACAAACGAATAGCGGTTAGATTTTAAATTTGATTTTTTTTTTTTCCTGCAGGTCTTCCTGAGCGCTTAGGGCCGATCTAGTGGCCAGAAAATATAGACCTACACATATTATTTAGATTTACAACATGCTAAATATATTTCGGATTAAAATATTACAATGGCACAGGTGCAATAACAAAAGCAATAAAAAAAAAAAATTAAAAAAAAAGGTAACCTGAAAACATTTTGCTAGGGTTTTGCTACATGTCACCGTATTGCATTGTAATCCTAAAATGTGGTGAAAAACACTGCAGTAATTTATATGCCATATTGCTGCCTCTGAAACTTTTCCTTACATAGACACAAGACTCTGTGCTCCGCTGGCACTTGATTTCCGTTACCCCCTTTTTTTCAAGTGATTTATTTATTTCCTGTTGTTTCAAAGAGTGAACTGTTACTATGGAACGACGGGGCAGAATTCTTGTGTGTGCTTTGTGGGCGTAAGGTTTAGGGTTTCCTCACATATTAAACTGAAAACGTTCCATAACTGGAGTTGTAAACATCATCTAGACTATGAACATGAAAATGAATATGAATATCTGAAAAATTGACAGTTTTGGCTATTTGTATCTCAGTGTTTTCATTTAGTCATATTTATTGACCAATTGTTCCTAACTAACCATAAGCAATATTTATATCATCTGTGATATGGCCTCATGTTCTTGGTGATGAACTATTACAAATAAATAATTACCTTCAGCATTAATACAGTATGTAATAATAATAATAATAATAATAATAATAATAATAATAATAATAATTTTAACCCCTTAAAGTCCTGGCTTGTTCTTCATCTTACATCATATTATTCATAATTTAATATGAGTAACCTGGGAAATGTGACTTATAATAAAATTATAACTAATCATGTAGCCTAATACACAAATAAGTTAAAGGTTACGCTGAACTAATAATCTAACCATATTTACTGCTTAGTATTTCTATAACTACCAATAATTCATTTTTCAATTTTTGTTAGGTTAACATAAAAGCATAATCTACATCGTTAACGCTATAGTTATCTTCAAACTATAACCTTCAAACTGTTTCATAAGGTAACGTTCTCCATTCATGTTCCCTGCATAATTACTGCATTAGCTACTCTTAGCAAACTATGAACTATAAATTTTATACATTTATAAACGTATCGCTAATGAGCAAGCCAGAGGCGATGGTGTTGAGGAAAAACTCCCTGAGACGATATGAGGAAGAAACCTTGAGAGGAACCAGACTCAAAAGGAAACCCATCCTCATCTGGATGACACCGGATGGCGTGATTCTAAATAATTCCCTTGTATACCTGTGAAGTATATGGCCAAAAAGTGCAACTGTGTAAACAGGAAATTCATTACAGTTTTCACGTGAAGTCTATTTTGTTGAAGTTATCAACTGTTCACTGATGGAGACTTCAGTGCAAAACTGTTCATGGCAAATTGCAGTCCTAAAGCTATCATAGCAACTGTAGTCCAGAGGCATCTTCACGGTTTTTAAGTGGTACCATCCACATTAATTAATGATCTTTAGGCTGTCTGTATGGCGCGATCCTCAGCTACAGCGAGTGATTTCCAAGTGAGTAGAACTCCAACCAGAAGTAGGGCATCAGGTTGGCTCAGGCAGGTCCGGAGAACATATATCATAATAATACATCATAAAAATTGGTCACGATAAGGTCTGTAACAGTAATGTAGGTGGGTTATTATTATTATCAAATTATTATTATTTTACTCCTTGATTAAAATCACAAAGCTCCACACACAGATCTTGGCTTATGGAGTTCAGCTGCACTGAAAAAATGGAATATGTGGCCAGTCAGATATAACTATATTACATATAGGCTGTGATTAAACCGCTTACACTAAATTGAATTCAATTATTTAGAGTGAATGTGATCAGTTCATGTAGTATTAACATGATCCATTCATGTTATAAAATCGCACAAGGATGTTTAATAATAATTAATTAATTATATTTAAATTAATTAACATTAAATGTGTGGTATAATAACACATGGGACCAGCGACCCAAGTTTGATCCAAGTTTGATTTTTCGTCAGTGTAGAGTTAGCATGCTAACTAGAGCTAGTATTAGGTAGGACGGCCTCTTGATGTCACTTTCAAGCTGCTTGAAAGCCAAGTTATAATACCATAAACAGGCAAAATTCGGCTCATAGAGATTTATGAGCATGGATAAAAGTGCCTCAGCTTCATCGCCTTCACCAGTAATAAATCATTCCATCTTACAAGACCACTCCCAGTGTTTACTCTGGTATTCCTGTTTTTTTGAAAGTACAGCATGTTTTTTTTGATCGCAGGAAAATTACCTGGCTGCGCTGGGCACTTGCTGAATTTAGCGATAATTTTTTCTTTCTGGACAAACTGAGATGAAGGTGGAGTGAAAGGATTTTGGGGATTGTCTATACAAGGGCTGACAAAAAGGCCCATCCAATCACAAACAAGCAATCCAGACCATAATGCAGTTTTCTGATTTTTTTCTCAGCCATGTAATCCACTTGTGCTTAGGTCAATTATTTATTTATTTATTTATTTTTTAAAATCATGTTTATATTTTCTGCGTTATTTGTAAAAGTAAGAAAAATTGTCTATTGCACCATTACGAGGTTCAAACAAACTCATTGAGTCCAAACTCACGCTCCTCACTCTTGTACCTACACACCTTTTCTATGAGTTCTACCGTAGTTACGGAATAATTTATAGTAGTAAAGATAAAAACTAGAATATTGAAAATCCATGGCAATGTTTATGAGCGTGAAAAACTCAGACGACAACGGATACACATTTGTTTGCAACCTATTCAAAGCAGAAATGAAAATTCTGACATCTATAACTTTAAGCACTGTTGTCTTTTGTTTGCCATCGTTGTTGATTTCCTAGCTGGTTATTATTCATCATTGCAGCAAACTTAATTCTAGCTACATAGCTAGACATTTCCAGATAGGAACTCATCCAAGAGTAGTGGACTGTGTCCTCTCTGTATCTGTTGCTTTTTGTAAATGCTTACTGTTTTACTATTATGTAAGATTAAGTAAAGAATGTAAAGTTATGAAATGCTAATTGATTCTTTCTAAGAGTGGTTTACAAATAGATAAGCAAAATCTCTGTTACAGTATACACTGAACAAAACATGTATATTTTATTTTGTGCAACAGATTAAGAGAAAATCTCAGAGTTGTTTTTCCAAAGTTGGACTGAAGAAGTAGCTTCACTGTAGTTAGCATACTTTGCTCAGTAGCTTGTCGTGTAGCTAGCTACTTTCTGAAAAGTTATGGCTGTTGCTTAGATATTTTTAAATCATGAGTAGCTTGTAGCATGACATGTTACAACTGCAAAGTAGCTTCTCCAACACTGGCTATAAGACGAATAATAAGACAGGACTGAAATAGTTTAGAGTACTGATTACTTTGTCAACTTTTGTTTTATAATGTATTAATGCTGAAGTTCCTTATTTACTTGTACTAAGCAATCACTTCCTTTAAATAACCGCCCCAACATTTGCTGGTGATTGTGACCTTAGTTATAAGCATAGATGGTATAAATATGCATTAATGTTGGTGTTTTTTTTTTAGTAAACACCTAAAATAATACAGGTGTTAGATACTTTTACACTGTTCAGTCATATTTACTAATGCTTTAAATAATACATTCTCAGCAAGCTGGCCACAAACAGTTCTGTCAAGTTACTTAAAAGCTAGCAGAGAGTAGTGAAAACTGTTACATGCACTGTCTTCATGGCTAGATGTTGCAATGATGCAAGCCTTCGTTTCAGGAAGTTGACTCGACGTCGTAAACACATGACGCTAGGAAGTGAGTCAAGACCTACTAATCTACATTTTCTTCATGTCTAAAATGTACACAAAGAAACCATAGCACACTGCTGACACAGCCTAAAATGTTCTATTTCTCTGGAAATGTCGTACTATGCTATATATAGTCAACTGCAGAATTACTGGCACCCTTTAAGAAAATGAACAGGAAACATATAAAAAGAAGAACACTTTTAATGAGTGATATTTTGAGCTTAAACATAGGGGGATGCTGTATAGTTTTATTATCTGCACTTTCACAGCTAATATTGAGCCACTGAGCCACTTCCTGTAATGTCTATCAGGGGTGGAGACACTCGTACAGCAGCTTGGCTGTTCCTCCATGTAGGACATTTTGAGCTGTCACATTCTTAGGTTTGCATATGTGGACTTCCTTCTTCAGATTTGTAATTTAGGTTATGTTTGGAGTCAAGTCTTAACCCTGACAGGTTTTGAGCTAAAATACACTTATATTTTACTCAGCATTGATGATCCCCCTCCAAATTTTACAGTGGATATCAGGTTATTCCTTGTATGCAATCTCATTTTTCACAAAAAATGTTGTTCATGGAGAAAAACAAAAAACAAACAAAAAAACCTATAGGAATAACACTGCCCCTTAAAACAAAACAAATGGGAAGTGGTCCAACAACTACACTCTTGGGAGACATCCACAATACCACCACACCACTGAGAGCAAATGGACTCAAAAGATTGTTAAGATAGTGTGTTTTCACCATACGACTATTCACCACGTGCCAATTTCATTTACACACTAATATAGTGATACATATACACTGCCCTGTTTTCAAATAGGGTCAAGTGAAAGTAATAAAAAGGGATATTACAAGTGTATAAAATGCACCTTCAAAAAAAAAAAAAAAAGAGACATATATCATTTCTAATAGTAAATACTGACAATCAGTAACCAGATTTTATAGATTTTCATATAGTGTATATGTCTATCTAGATATAGCATTGGTGATATAACGCTGTGAAATAGCTGTGAGAAGAGAGTGGGTTTAGAACTTAAACTAAGCTCATATGACATAAATCTCATTCATATGTCGAGCTCACATGATCAGTTATTAATCAGATTATTTAGCTATTACCAAGCTAACTATAGTGACTTTTTTTTTGCAATGGAGTATTTGTGTTTTACGCCATATCCACCTTGTCTCGCTACAAATCCTTTTAGATCACACTCCAAAAAATGATTAAGAGTGTGTCCCGTCTTGAAAATTGAGGCTTTAGAGTTATTGGAAGAGTGCATGGGAAAGGTTCAGGAGCACTTTTTGATTTATCTTACCATACTTAGCCCCACCTGGCACGGCATCTTACAAAAATCCTTAAATGTCTGACCTTATCTGTGCTTGTCCACTCTTCCAGCACTAGCGCCATGCAGAATGTGTCGAAGCCACCTCCTCCTCTGGTGCTGCCTCAAGGAGCCGTAGCCATGAGGATGAAAAGCTCTACAGGCAGCGGTGAGCGCCTGAGTCAAACCAAATCCATGGTCATACCGGACCTCGACACACCACAGAAACCAGTGAGACAGCCTTCTTTTTCTACACACACACACACTGTCCCATTTTCCCTACCCTCTAACTGTGACTTCACATTAACTCATCGTCAACACATATTCATCGTTAATCATCATTAATTTTCATTAACTTTCTATAGCAGCAGCTCTGACAGTAGCGCTGTATTTCAAATCATGTGTATATTAATGTCTTTGTTCTTCATTCACTGGGAATTATATGGCAGGACTCATCACATAAACAGTGGACAGTCATTCATATGGTGATGTTTTCTGTAAGGGGACATTTATTTATGATTTTTGGAAGGAGTCTCCAGTGTCAGTGTCATAAAGTAGAATTACTCTACCATAATTTTAATTAGCTTTAAAGAACAACAAAAAACAAAGCTGCAGGAGTAATTATGTCAGGTGTGGGCAGACGAGGAATTAAAAAAAAACAGTCTACTGCGCACCTCTACACTTCATACAGAGGAAATTAAAGCAATTTGAAATGACAATTTTGGTCACGTCGACCATTTAAAAAAAAAAAAAAAAATTGATTAAAAAATTAAAAAAACAATTTTGGATACATTTTGTCTATAACATTTCTTCAGACTGTGGTACTAAAATATTAAGCATCAGCAGTAAAGTGTTTATTTCACTGATCACATTATCTGAAACGTAGTATATTTTTTAGATGACTAAAGCTCCGCCCACTTGGCCCAATCATATCATATAGCCATGCAAAGATTTACGGCGAAATAAATATTTAAATTAACATCATGCAAATCTGTGCATACGTAATTAGACAGAGAATCAGTCACATAAATAAATATATGTTTTTTGGGTTCCAATACATAAAATTACTCGTAGGTCTTTTTTTCCCCGACTCATAGAGTACATTGATCCGGCTTTCTTGCCTGTCTGCTGTTCTTTTTCTGAAAGCCCCAACATTTGAGTGGAATGCTGTGCAAATTCCTTGTGTGGTAACTGTACACCACCACACATTTTTTGCATTATATTACCTGATTACTCCACATTTTAAAACAGGAGGATGAGTTGACGTACAACACAACAGGAGCTGTACAAGTCTACTTTTCAAACAGTCCTGGAAATAATGTTCTATGCCAGTATATCAGTTAGATATTTCAGGTTTCCCTGTCACTGTACACTTCCAATCAAATCTGTAGTACCAAACACCTACAAATATTCTGGCCACTAAGAGACTATCCTGTTCTACTCACAAAACCGCACTAGAAATTCAGGAATGTGTGCTGATTGATAAACCCGAGACTTAACAATGTGATAAAGACACAGAGAATAGACAGTAGAGGGCAGACGAGCACTGTGGTACAAAGCCTGCACCGTCTACTGCTTTCATAAGACATTAATATCACTTACTGACTGCAAAGTTACGGCTCTGCTAGTGCAAAAACGCAAACCAAGGTTAACCGAGTGACGAAACTTGACCTTAAAACATCATCCTCACAAATAACGTTAATGGTATTATATTATAGACATTTGTTTGATTTGTATGTTAAAACTGTATAATGACCATTGGTGGAATTGGTAGGTTTTTGGGAACTGATCCAGTCACAGAGCCAAAACATCAAGCTCTACTAAAGTAATTATGAGTGAGTCATTTAGACTGTACAGAACGACAATCAATGGCAAACCTTATTTTCTTTATTTTCAAACAAAGGCTGTGTGAGAGGGATTTCTTTGATTCACTGATGTCTTTATTAGGGTAAAAATCTATCACTATGAAATTCCCTAATTTTTCTACAGCTTAACCGACATCGCAGGAATCAGTCCCAGCACAACACCAGTCAAGGTGTACCACAGGTGTGTGTATTTATCAGATAATAAGAACCATCTGCACCGACTTTGCACATAAGCACTTTTAGCTAGCTACTTAAAATGCTACTGGGCATCTATTGCTAAGCAGAGAACAAAACATGGACTGAATTAGAGTAGCATCCAAAGGATACAAAATTGTAATTAAAAAAAAGTCAAACATATACAGTGAACAAGTATTATTGTAATTTTTTTTTTTTTTAGCTTTTATGGTGATATCTACTGACTTGTTGTTAACTGTATCACAGCTCCAGCCAAGTTTGCATGGGGTTTATCTCAACAAAACCAAGATCTCTGAAGGAGGAAAGAAACTCAAGTATGTAAACCTATCATTTTGTCCCTGAACATATTTCATTCTTCATATTTATTCATTTTGAGGTGACATATACTTTGTAATTATATATACACTCTTAGGGCCGTATTAGGAGTTGGTGACTGAAGTCATTATTTACATGAGGAAAGTTGATATTCTGAGCAAATCATTCAGGGACACAAAAATCAGACTGAAAATAATACATCATATAATATAACATGATATAATACGAAGATGACAAGAACTGAAATAAACATTAAGTACAGTAATATTGCCTTATAATACTATATGAATAGTCCTAACTGTAACTATCACTGCAAATTTGGTTTAATTTAACAATATGGCTTCCATTATTCTGAAGCTTATAAAATAGCACTTGATCCAGCACATTCAGTTATTTAACATTTTAGTTTTTATATTGTGCTCCAACAGTCATTTGTACACATAAGTTAATGAAGCCACAAGGTACTATATCGGGATCATGAAAATCGTAATGTGTGCCGGGGGGTTTTGAGCCATTTTACTACACTTACTACACTACAAAATAGCCATTTTGCTATTTTGACTTGTCAAATTAATAAAATGTCAATGTTTTCATTAATTCGATGCACTCTCCTTTAAAGAAAACATGATTTAAAGCAGATATATTCCAACCCTTTTCCCCATGCACCCCATTTCCCTGTTTTTTGAGAATGTCCAATTAAAATGTTGAATCTGCCACAAAAAAAAAAAGGATTTAAAGTGACCATACTAAAAGTGTCATATTTATGTATTTAAAGGGACAATAATATAAGCGCCACATTTGTGTATTTAAAGGGACAATACTATAAGCACAGTATTTATGTATTTAAAGGGACAATAATATAAGCGCCACATTTGTGTATTTAAAGGGACAATACTATAAGCACAGTATTTATGTATTTAAAGGGACAATAATATAAGCGCCACATTTGTGTATTTAAAGGGACAATACTATAAGCATCATATTTGTGTATTTAAAGGGACAATACTATAAGCACAGTATTTATGTAATTAAAGGGACAATACTATAAGCTTTATATTTATCTATTAAATATTGCCCTCAAATGTCATTACATAGTTGTTTTGAGTGTATGTACAGCCAAAAACCTGCACACTTCAACGTGACATATTGTGGCTACATCAAAATGTTAGACAGTGGACTTAATACCGCTCCTCACTTGATTCGATATCATGCATGAAAAATGTGCTGAAGTCAAACTAAGACATGCCTCAAGTGCACCATATTGGTATTAAATTCTAAATGCGTGCTAACAACTAAAGTCTGAATATGGCCTTTAATTATTCCTTTTCTATGTACATTGTAGCTGCTGTCTCTGGAATGATTACATTCTTTTGTTTAGTAGTGACTACAGATTATTAATAAATTCCTCGGCAGGAAAAACTGGACATTAGCCTGGGTTGTCCTTTCGTCAAATGAGCTGCATTTTTACAAGGACAGCAAGCAAGAAGCAATGGCCAGTTTGGTAAGGTATCTGCATCATGACGTACGCACGCATATGATCAGTAAACGTCTACAGACGTACACATACAGCACCATTGCTGCACTCAGGAAATACAGTAGAAGCTGAACTTTTAACAACCTTGATGAAGAAAAGCTGAATAATTCAGTTTTTATGTGCATGTTCGCATGTGTGTTTTGTGTTTCAGTCCTCAGACTGGAGCTCTAAGTGTTGCCAGAAAGCTTGTCTCTTCATATAGATCTAACAGTTGCAATGAATGTTGGATAAAATGGGTGATTTAAAACAGAACCCACTCTGTTCACCCACATGGAATCTCTCACCCACACTCACTGTTCTGTTCACATTACCTTACTGGATCTGGTACTGAAAAATTACTTCTCTTTACCTTATTTTCTGTGAGCTATTGGAAAAAAAAAAACCAGAAATGCTCAACGTTCTTCATCGTCAGTCATACTTCCATGTACTGATGCTGTAGGAGAAGAGGAATAAAATCAAAAGCAACAAAAAATGGCATGGAAGAAAAGTTAATAAAACAGAGAATGTACAGGTGGTCAGTTACACATTCCTTAATTCAGACACAACCATCTCATGTTACACTATCACAGCACAAGCAACATTTCAATGCCAGGATTTTTCTTCTTTTGTCACCAGCCTCCATTTGAAATTGATCTGATGTGGCTCAAATGTAAATATGAAGCATTTATTATTTGCTGTTCAGGTATTTCACAGTTGTGGACTCTGTTATCCACAGAAACCAGGAATTAAACCAGAAGGAGTGGACCTCTGCGGTGCTGTCGTAGAATGGACAACAGAGAAGTCGAGTCGGAAGAATGTGTTTCAGGTTGGAAACTTTCTGTTAACTACTAAGCAAAAGAAAAAAAAAA
The DNA here is from genome assembly GCF_027358585.1 of Pangasianodon hypophthalmus. Taxonomy (NCBI): domain Eukaryota; kingdom Metazoa; phylum Chordata; class Actinopteri; order Siluriformes; family Pangasiidae; genus Pangasianodon; species Pangasianodon hypophthalmus. The sequence continues at coordinate 5,998,031 of NC_069714.1, read as the reverse complement.
GTGGAGAGTGCTTCTTTTGAAGCCAATTAGATGCAATCACTATACATCTCATCCGCATCATGGTCCAGCTGCCTTGTACCTTCCCTAGAGATTAGGAAGAGACAGCAAATATAAAATTATGGCTGTGGAAAGTCCATAATGACCCAGTCATCTAACTATGTTGTGAAGACATGCATACCAAAAAGATATAGTGTGAACAAAGTGAAAAAGTGTCATTTCCTAGATTAAGTGTCACAAAAGTGTCACTTTTCAACCCAACTCAAATAAGGCGTAGTATCAGCTGGGGGTGTAACACAATGCCATTAACTCTATCTGTAATCTGTTAGTGCTCAAAACATTCGTATCTGTTCTTATATTTATATTTAAACCAGAAGTGGGCGTGGTCTATACCAGAGTGGTTTTTTTTTTTTTTTTTTTTGGTTAACCCTACCACTATGCCCTGGAACCACTGTAAAACACTGAAATAACAGGCCTGCTGGAAAAAGAAGTCATTTTGTATTCTCAAATTATAACATATGGCAATTTTACAGAACATAATTTGGTTCAACTCCTGAACCAGAAGCTGTGTGGAAGCATTCTGGGCTAACTACGTTCCAAATCAAACTGTTACTTAGGCTACAGTTGATAACAACAGCCATCTAATAATATTTGATCAGATTTACTTCAGGTTTGCGGTTTGTTACATTCCAGAAAGATCAGAAAGGTTCGCTGTACAAAGTACAAACCTTGAACTCCTTGCACAACTTTTTTTTGTTTCATCTTGAAGGATTCCAGTCCCTAAAGATTGCAAGGTTTTTTTTTAAAAAAGAACAAAAAAGAACCAGAACATTTCCTACTTTTTGTATATTCATATTCTTTTAAGTTATTCCTCTTACACCAGTTGGTTGAAATGTGCAAACAATGGGCCTCATTTATCAATTTTTTAGTAAAGTTGTGTGTAAATGTTTGCATAAACCAAACTGAACTGAAAAGTTTTGGAAGTGCTGATTTTCTTCATACTTGTGTGTGTATGCTGATGAATGCCAATCACCTGTAAATAACCAAGTGCATGCACAGCACAGCTGATTTAAATGTCGATCAGGGTAAAGCCTGAAAAACAGAAGTGGATGTTATTTTGACTCATTACTATGCCAATACCAAAACTTAACAATATATAATATTAATAATAATCGAGCGTTTAATCTTCCATCAGCTGAGGCATTTGTTTATGGCGTACAGCTATGCGCAGACAGACCAGCCCATCCTCTGTTTATACGGTGCTACTTCCTTTGTCATAATTAAATAATCAGTTTTATTTGTCTTAATTTACGAGTTTGTGTTGGTTCAGTTTCTTAAATTTTTATATTTTTTAATTACTGCCAATAATATAAAATGACTGGTTTTCACAAAATTTTCTCGATTGTATACTTAATCCCTGAACTAGCACGAGGATGTGTTTGTGATAGACTCCAAAAAACTTCTATAAGTCGCTCTGGATATGGGCGTCTGCGAAATGATGTAAGCGTAATAAAAATAGGCAATTTGAACTCAACAGTATAATCCATATATAAAAGTGCAGTAATCCATGCAAATTATATGACTGAAGTCGATCAAGTCGAGCTTTACATTAGTTAGTCTTCGTACGCATAAATTTACAAACATTCAGGAGCACGAGTAGGACACGAACGTTTTTCTGCGTTTACAAGATTTTCATGAAGACCAAAGATGAATGATTTGCAGATAAATCCGTTCATATCCAGCTTGATAAACAAGGCCCAGTTTTTTTATTTATTATACACCACATCATGCTTTTTAACCGTTTATATGTTTAATGTTGTGCAACGTCCACGAAACAAGTTAATTCCTGTTATCACTTACTTTATAGCACAACAAGCTACAAGTAATTTCTTCGCCAGGCTCTCGTTTTTCTCTCTCAAAGTTAATAATACAAATAAAAACGCAGTTTGTCATGTTACAGAGACACCACAAAGTGCAAAACCTTAACGAAAGTCTTAAGGACTTTCTCGTGGCAGAAAACATCACAGTCTTACCTCGGACTATTACAAAGCACTGACACTGGAGACACTAAGTATCTCCTCACAGGAAACTTCTCCATAATTACACACTGTGAGATTCTCGTGGGTTGTGATGAAAATGAGGAATCGGGAGACAGGCTCGGGACAACTTAAACGGCTCTTTATTTTCCGTGCGTTTGTCAGCACTTTCTAAGTCTCACAGTGCCTCAAACAGAGACATGCACAAACAAAGACACAAACGCGGTTCGGCTCGGCTCTCGCTCGCTGGCTTCCATGCCACTTCCTGCTTTTATCTACTCACCGCTGTGAACTGAAATACAGAACACCTATTAGTAAACCACAGGTGCAGCCTCATCCCTACCACTCATTCACCAGCCTTCACCCTCACAAACTGGCACTCGACCACATCCCCGCTGTCACACACACACATATATATATATATATAAATGACAAAGTATTAGTATAAGCATATTAATATACACCTTGCATCCACTCTATTGTAAGAGATCTGCTGTTAAGCAAAATTAATCAACACCTTCTGACCAGTCAGGACTGAGAATTCAACAGTGCTGTGGTACAATTTAAGACAATAAAAAAAAAAAAAAAACAGGTGGTATTTTCCTAATTATACTTGGCAAACGACTTAATCAATGGATAGATAGCTTTGTTCAACTGGAGATGCTGAGCACAAATATTAGACTTCTGAGTACACAACTGAGTGAACTTCATTATCTACTCTAAGCTTGCTCCCTAGATTATACCCAGGGTGTTAAGTGTGCACTGACACAGCATTCAAGCACCATTTAAACAGAGCTAATCTTTGGACGAGTGCTTGAGGAAAAGTCGAATATTTATCAATACATGGACAGATGCGCTAGAGCACATAATGAAGCGAAAAGAAAAACGAAACACGGATTCCCGATCTCATCTCAACTTATCATCGCCGAGCGCTTCGCCACTGGCCAAAAATCTTTTCTCCATGGGAGATTAAAAAGGCATTAAACTGTAAGCTTAAGTAATCCTAAACTTGATATATAGAAACACGTGCTTGTAACACTATTAGCAGGCCATTTTGTGGTCTGATAACGCCGTCAATCAACTTGTGTGGATTAGAAAGGAGTGTGGAAACTTCTGGTCAGCTTAGAGGACAATTAAGATTTCTGTCAGATGAAATACAGTTCAGATTTAGGATAAGTTCCTTTTTCGTGATCACTTTTTAAGCATTCAGGGCTGAGTTTTAGTTCCTTTCACTGTTTTAGATATTCTCGTTTCACGGTCTGGACTAAATTTTTACTCCCCTGCTTTTTCAAGGATTACATTAATAGCATTCCTCGTTAATATTATGCTTGATTTTGTCACTTAGCCTACGGCACATCAAAAATATCCTGAAATTAAAAAGCATTGGCAAACTTGCCATAAATTATACTTATGACATGGACTAGTCGAGATATTGAATCCGCACGGCGTGCAAACCTACAATGTGCTTGCAACTGGGAAGTGAAATATGAACCCGAGTGTTAAAGTCAGCAACTCCCTGTGTTCAGCTAGGAAGACTTTCACCACAATTGCTCTTAGTGATCCAACCCATACACGCTTAATGGATAAATCTGAGGTCGTGGAGCAGGGAACCACATTCAGGTATCACTTTCAAAGCCTTGTCAGAAACCCAACCTGTTTTCCCACATGGACATCAGTAACACTAGAAGTTGAGGCAACAGCACACTTTTCCTACAGGAAGGCTTCTCCTACCACTGAAACAACACAGCAGCTGGTATTAAGGTTAACGCCTGCCTTTACACGGATTGTTTGACTCATCATTTCAAAACACAACATTCTATCTGGATGACGATACTGAACAATCCTTCAATCACACCATAAATCAGTAGGAAAGGGTGAATCATATACAGTAAACATGAAATGACTCAAAGTTGTTAGATACACAGTTGAATTCTTGAGCACCTGTTTGCATTCCAAGATGTTATTTTGACAAATTTGATCAACCTTCATAAAGCAACACCCACTTTCCACTGCGAAATGTGCATCCTGAAAGCAATATCAGTTCACATGGAAACAACACAGCTTAGATATTCGAACCTGACAGAATTGGGGAAGAAAGAGATGTTGTTTTTGTCTCTCAGCATCAGATACTAACTCATCCTCTGTTAAAAAAAATCTAAAACAGCAACGTTTTAATATGTGTGGTGGCCTGAGAAGATCTTACACATTTTCTACTGCAAATAGTTTTTAAACACAACAGGCTTTCCTGCATCTACCTCTACATTTATCTACATTAAACTTAATCTAATTATGGAAAAAACAACATTACTGATACATTTTAAAGTATTATAAGTTTACAATGTTAAATGAGTTCTCACTTCGATAATCCTCAACTGTCTCATCACCTGAGGTAAAAGTCATTCGCCACACTGTCGTCTCTTCGGTCAACTGAAATCTCAGTTCATGCTCACATCAGTGGGGCACATCACATCACGTGTGTAAGCGATCTGCTCTTTTTTTGGTAATGTGATGGCACAGGAGCATTGTGGACAATTTAAGAGTCAGTATCTGTTTTCAAACTGAATGAATTAGACTTCTGTCTGTTTTGCTATGACAATAACTTGGTCAAAGCCTTATCATTCATTGCATAAGAAAACCACAACTTTTTAGACATCTTTAGGTGAACTGAGTGCATTTACTGCTGTGTTTGTTAAACTGGCTCCTTACCGAACATGAGCTTTGCAAGTAGACACTGTCAGGTAATGTAGGCGGAAAGGGGTGCAACTGCAGAGAGAGTTTATTTTGAAGAAACAGACAGACAAATCCAAATCATACGGCAAAAACTTGATCACAAAACAGGCAAGGTCAGGCGATGTGCAAATCACAGTAAACAGGCAAATCCAAAAATCCAAAATCCAGAGAAACACAATGGCTATGTTTACATGCACATCAATATTCCGATATTAACAGGAATTTGGCAATATTCTAATTAGTATTGAGTCATGTAAACACCGATTGCCCGACTCAGATTAAAACAATGTTCTGGTTCCCACCCCTGGAATATGCCTGTTTTATGCATGTAAACACCTTATTCAGAAAATCCACTGAAAGGAGATATAAGCACCTGCTCAGTCCACAAGGAATTGTGGGTACGACCAGATGCTTAGCTTAACAGATGCTTATCTGACCCTTTCCATTTCGAGGCGGGGTTGTCAGGCATTTTTGATGGCGAGAGGTCTTAGAGTCCTAATTAAATTAGTGTGAAAAATGGTAATAAAACTAATAACTAATAACTGAGCATATTCTATAACCAACAGCAGCATCTCCTGGGAAATAACAGCGGAAAGGGAAAAGATCATGTGTAGATCGGCATACTTACAACAACCATGTGTACAGGAATATTCTGATGCCTGTACGCATATAAACATCGTATTCGGGATATGGCTGCAACCTGAATGCAGACCTTAAACGGAATTTGATGTGCATGTAAACGTAGACAATGTCAAAAACCAGAGAAACGCTACACAAGAAAACAGCTTGGTAAGGTCAGGTAGAGACACACTGAGCGCTACTTTGCAATGAGTGACTGTTTGTGAGTCCTTTATATAGTGTGATGGTGATTGTGTTCAGGTGTGTGACTATAAACGAGACAAAGTCTGGGGTTGTTAGGGAGTGCGGCCATGTTTGTGTTCTCGGTGGATGTGCGAATTGACCTGACAGACACCAAGGGAAGGTTAGAAAATGTCCTAAATAAAAATATTTCCATGTGATTTGGAAAAATATATTGATATTTTCTTGATTACAGATATCAAAGTAAATTTTGGTCATAACTTCAAAAAAAAAAAAATTTAATTAAAAATGGCCACAATCTTTTAGTAAAGTAGTAAAGTTGGATGCAAGTGTTTGCGTCAGATTTACAAAGGTTTCAGAAACGCTGATTTTCTTCGTACTTGCATGTGTATGTTGATGAATGCCAATCACTTGTAAATAACCCGGCGTGTTCCTGACACAGCTCATTTGCATGTTGTGACGACCACAAAACTCCATAAAAGTTCAAGAGCACAGACAGCTGTGAGCATGAAACAATCAATCTGAAAGAAAAAAAAACAAAAAAAAAAAACTGAAAAACAGAAGTGGAAGTTATTTTGACTCACTACTATACGAAATAGTTTATAATGCATAATATTAATAATAATAAGCGAGCGCTAAATCTTCCGTCAGTTGAGGCATTTGTTTACGGCTTACAACCTCTGTTCATACACCACGATTTCTACTGTCATAACTGAATGCTCCTTTTATTTATCTTACTTTATGAGTTTGTGTTGGCTCACTTTCTTTATCTTTTATATTCTTTAAATAAATGTCAATAAAATAAATCGACTGGTTTTCACAAAATGTTCTCGATGGTACTCTTAGTCCCTGACCTAGCATTCACCTAGTGAACTAGCATGAGGATGTGTTTTTGATCGAGACTCCAAAGCTCTTCTATAAGTCGCTCTGGATAAGTGCGTCTGCTAAATGCTGTAAATGTAATAAAAATAAGCACGTTAACCTCGACAGCATATTCCAGATATAAAAGTGCAGCAATCCATGCAAATTGAATGATTTCAATTCGATCAAGTCAAGGTTTACATAAGTTAGCCTTCTTATTCATAAACGTACAAACACTCAGAAGCACAGGTAGGATAGAATTTTCCATGAATACCAAATCTCTTGTGTAAACTCTCGTACGCATGATTTACGCATTGATAAATGAGACCCAATGTCTTCAACAATGTGAAAATGTTAGATTAGTTCTACACACAAGGATCCAGTGTTAAACCTAAATGACATATTTCATAAAAAAAAAAACTTAAACCTAAATGACATATTTCATTAAAGAGCTCTACATTGCAAGCAGAAAGCATGCACTGTGAGAAAGTACAGGAGAGTAATTTCTCATTAGAAGAACTAAGGACATCCAAAAGGACTCCTGGGCTTTGATACGAGACACCTAAATTGGGTCATTGTATCTCACTAGAGAAAAAACGCTCCAAGTCAAAATCCGACTCGATATCAACAAAGATGACTTATCAGTGATATAAAGCGTGCTGTAATTCCTCATATGGCACCTTGGAGGCTGTTTAAGGATCTAAAGATCGACCATATCACTCTCACACTTTCTGACATGCACAGAGAGACTGGATGGAAGCCCAAGCTACTTAGCCTGATGGGGTAGCTAACTAGTCCAATGTAGAGAGGATTATTTATTAATATGAGCTAATGCAGTGATGTGTTGTCTTCAGTAATTATGAAATGCTTTTCAGGTTGTCATTTATTATATAAATCATATTGATGACTGTCAAGACAATAAGATCACAAATGGAGCTTATGAAAATAACATCAGGATGATTATCTAATGAGAAAAACAAAATATTTTGTCATCCATTCCCTCAACACAGTTTATACATGTGGACTTCTAACAGCCATTTTTGGGGCAATAAAGCCACAGAAAATTCATTAGCATATAAAACTATTTATATGCTTTAGCTAACTTTAAACATAAAGAATAATAATTTAATAATTATTTACAATTATAATTTATTCGGGTTATTTCGTGTCTTCAAGAATGTAGAAATGGGATGCACAAAATGGCTAGAAATGTTTTCGTGAACCTTCAGAAATTTCTGTTCTGAAGGTCCAAATGGAAATACGCATACTGAAAAAAATAATATTGTAAGTTATAAATATAAAAAAATAATTAAGAAGCATAAAGAACTGCTTTTGGGAGTTCTTGGATGTTCTTGAAATTGAGTTGAAATCAAATCAATTCAAATCATATTGTGACATCCCTAGAGATTCCCTCACCACAAAAAAAGTTTATTTCTTGTGGTTGATGTGGTCTGAAAGTGTTTCTGAACCAAAAGGTGTGCACACACGTATCTCAGCCTCAATCCAGAGATTTCAATCCAAATCAGTTACAAATATGAAATATCCTTCTTGCATAAAAATCCTCAAGAACAAATCTTTGAAATGAAGATCCCGGATACTGATATGGACACCATTAAAAATGGAAACACCTTCTGTGTTAGCAGAATTAACAGTGTAAAGATATTAGCAGGATGTTATGCTCAGCATATACTGCTGGAGAAGAGAGACTCGGGTTCAGATGGACTCAGTTTGTCTTTTTTTTTTCCCTCATAATTTTAACCATGAGCAAGTCCTACTGTACCACTAACTATGTCTCATGTCTCAAAATAGCTATCAAACATGGAGAGGGTGTTAAACAACATGAGCTTCCTCTGACATGTGAAGCTGTTGCATCTTTTCAAACTGTCGCTCATGTAACATCATTGTGCAGCTTGAGCTTCGAAGGCGAGCACTGTTGCTCGGTAGGAGAGAGAAAGGCCAGTTATGCTTTTTAAACTCCCATCCTTGAATTGCTGTATCCAATATCCAGATGCTGATATGAAACCTAAGAAAGTCGTACCATTTGGGAAGCCCCATGTTGGTGAGAGTATGCCACAAAAATTACTACAATGCACAGAGCACATCCTGACCATGTTTTTGTTTGTTTGATCTTTAACTCAAGCTTGAAGCATCATTCCATCATTGGTGGAAAAAAAAACACCTCACCCCCACTTATCCTTTGTTTTCTAGCTTATTAAAGTTGATGGCCTTCTAAATCAGACTCATTCCAAGTTCAGTGTAAAACTGGAGATAATTAATCCCACAATCTAAAGTGCTTCAAAGATGTGTCTTTATGAAGCACTCAAATGAATGTTTAATTTAATAGAAAAACATAAATGTGAAGTTACAAATGGCATTCTGCTCTTTGTACTGCTTTGCCTTATTAAACATTAATTAACAGTCCAAGTGTGAGCTTGGATATTAAAATTTCTCCTCATTAAACACAGGCATAAAAAGGCATTGCATTCATGCTATGCTCCTTTTTATTTCCTTACAAAAACACAGAACTTTGTAAGAGTTTTGCAGTGAGTCACATAAAGCCACTTTAAGAAACATTTTCCTCTCTTACACTTGCACTTCATCATTTTATATGTACTCACCTCAACTCTTACATAAAGAATATGGTGATTTTGCTGATTGAAAAATCATTACAGAAAGGCTTTATATTCACACTTGTCACTGGGGGAAAAAAAAGAAAAAAAAAAAAGAATGGGGGAAAAAAAGAATGCCAATCAAGTCTGTTTCAGTTCCTGGTTGTAAAATTACAAAATATGCAAAAGTTCAAGGGCGTGAATACATATGCAAGGAAGGGAGTCTACCAGCGGGTTTGTAAAACTGGTTTCAAAAGCCAATACCTTGAATGAATTTAAAATGTAAACTAATCATTTTCCCCAAGTGAAATATACATGCTAAAGGTTAAAAAAGGCAGACCTTTCAGGGTACCACACCAGTCACAAGTAACAATTAGTACTTTTTCGTATATCAAAGTTTTGACGTCCTAGCTAGCAAAATCCTAACGTTCTGTAATCTGAATTCACACCTCAACTTCGATCTTATATCATACAAATTCTCAAACTAAAAGTAAAATTTTCAGCAGCAGCCAAAAACAGACAGAACCTTATTATTCTGTCTAATCAAGTACTACTTGGTTTTACAATGTTTCTAATAAAGCAATCTTACTAAATAACTTACTAATAATAATAGCAGAGAAAGACATTTTCATTTGGTATCCTCCAAAAAAGACCTTGAAATTTTATTGTACAACATTTAACAATATTAAAATGCATTACAATATACATGTTCCTGTGCAACCACACAAACACGCCTTTAAAATGTGCTGCATAACCTTCAGTCTCCTGTTACACTATGGTGTATTAAGCACATTGCATGTGGTCAGCTAATGTCTGTAATATTTATTGTTAATGTTATCTGATGTTAGCCACAATATTACTTTTTTCTGCTAAGCCGAAGACCGGCAACGTTGTAAAACCAGCAAGTACAGTACATTTATTTTTTATTACTCTTATGAGTCAGATGGAGAGTACCCGGCTAGCTCAGATGGTAGAGCATGGGATCCTTGATCTCAGGATTGGGGGTTTGAGCCCCATGCTGGGCGTCAGCCCCAGCCACTGGGGGTGCACTATGTGGTCTCTGTATGTGGACCACTGACCATCACACCCACCTGTGGTTCTTCCCCAAACTGTTGCTGCAATGCTAGAAGCACACAATTGTATAGGATGTCTCTGTATGCTGTAGCATTACAATTTCCCTTCACTGGAACTAAGAGGCCCAAACCTGTTCCAGCATGACGATGCCCCTGTGCACAAAGCGAAGGTTGGAGTGGAAGAACTCGAGTGTCCTGCACAGAGCCCTGACCTCAACCCCACTGAACACCTTTGGGATGAACTGGAACACCGACTGAACCCCAGACCTCCTCACCAACATCAGCGCCTGATCTCACTAATGCTCTTGTAGCTGAATGAACACAAATCCCCACAGCTACACTCCAAAATCTAGTGGAAAGCCTTCCCAGAAGAGTGGAGCTTATTATAACAGCAAAGAGGGAAAATCTGGAATGGGATGTTCAACAAGCATATAAAGATAAAGCACGAAAGGTCAGGTGTCTGCATACTTTTGGCTGTATAGCGTATGTTGTGTTCATCCTGGATACTGACTGGCTTGTCAGGAGAACCTTATTAAACCAGCTTTATCTGAGTTTGGAGATAGAACTTAATTATTATTATTATTATTTTTAAATATTACCACATACACTTTGCAAAAAAGTGTGCTCCAGTTTATGTTGTTAACACATTTTCGACTGTTTTATTTTTTGGTTAATAAAAAAACAAACTCAAGAGCTGAATCCTTGTTAACTGTTTTGGTTCGTCTCAAAAAGCTTCAAACTGAGATGATCCCTTCTATTCACCTCTTTCTGACCAAATGTCCAGCTACAGCTCAAACAACCTCGCCTACAGTTATCGTCTCGGTTTTCACTTTTGCTTCATGTTAACATGGGATGAACCAGAGATAAATTGCAAACAGACACTGGTAAAAGCATTAGGGACTGGGATTATGAGCGGCAGCCAAAGGATAAGATATGAATATGTATATGAATAGTGAGAAGACTAAAATCAGGTTGAAAAATGTATACTCCTTTAGTGAGAAATGACTGTTTCATCTGTCTATTTCTCTGATAATCTGCCTGAGGTCAATAAACTAAAATGAGATTCTTTGAAAGAGATTTTCTTTTTCCTTTAAACCTTTAAAGAAGGTTTACTGCCAGGAAGCTGACTGGTCATTAAAGAGGAGTTAACAGAGTTTAGCCTTTAATTAGTTAAAGGAATCGTTTACCCAAAATGCTAACAATGAATGAAAGCTCATGCCGGCATGAGTTGGTTTGCATAATGTTCAATTTTTTATGCTGGAATAGCAACAAGTTTTCTGGATTCATGATTACTGTAAGGTTGATTGGTCTCAGATGTGTATTTAAGTATTGATACAGCTGCCAATTTCATTTTACAAGAAAGGACAAAAACATACATAAACATTTCAGCTTCTTTTGTGCATGGTTTACTAGAGCACATATTTTATCCCACCAATTCGAAGTCCGCAGTTGCACAAACTATAATGTTCATGTCCATAGGCAGACTGAGATTTAGAACAAACACACTCACTCACATGTTCTACATCTAAAAATGGAGATCTAGCAAACCCATTCTGACATTCTGCCCCAAATCATTCCCTGTATATGCCCACTATCCCCAAAGAGACCGCTCCAATCCCATCTGCCATTCTCTCTCAAAATCAGAAAAGCTTCTTTCCAAAAGGCACAAACTTTCAATGTCTATGTAGAGGGACTAGGAGAGAACAAGATGCCCTGTGATACCATCTGGTATTTTTAGATACTAGCAACGTTAAAACAATTCTCGCTTTTGTACGAATGCAGTGTCAAACAGCAAGCATCAGGAAATTCCAAGGGTATGTGACAACGCTGACCTTAGCAGGGGTGTTTGGTAGGATTTTCTGTGAAAGGCAGTTATGCTGTGTGACGGTGCCATGTGCAGTTACGGCTCTCAGAGAAAACAAGGGCAGCATTTAGCAAGGTATCATGCGAACTGCGATGAGCCCGAGGGAGTATATTCGTTTCTCACATCCTATTCAGCCTTTACCATGATGGCATAGCACAGATGTAATGATGCATTTGAAATCAACAACCATGCAGTCATCTATTTATTAATAGGCTACTTTACATAAATGTTCCTGTAATTCTAACTAAAAACAACAAAAAGAGGAGCTTGTATTTCTAAGATCACGTTACATGGCCAAGAGTTTCTGGACACCTGAGCATCACACCCAAATGCGTTCCTTCCTCAAATTGTTGCCACAAAGTTGGAAGCACACAATTGACTAGAACTAAGGAGCCATCACTGAATATACAAATCCCCACAACCATGCTCCAAGGTCTAGTGGAAAGCCTTCCCAGAAGAGTGGAGCTTATTATAACAGCACAAGGGGGACTAAATCTGGAATGGGATGTTCAACAGGTACATGGCAAGGTAGGTTTTATGGCAAGTGTAAAAGTACAGCTTGATGGCTGCAATTGTGAATAATGGCAAGCCTGAACACCACCAGTGAATGATGTGCCAATAATGTTCCGGTTCTGTGTGTGAAAAACACTCCACAGAGCATTGGAAGGTATGGCGTATTGGTACCCTGTGCACCGGCTTGTACAACCATTCTATGCATGACCCAACATAAGAGGACTGATTCCTCAGGTTGAGCCTGAGGATTTTACCAGCTCGAAGCCTGTGACCCCACTTATCAGCTACTTACAATGCTGTCATAACATCTTCACAATGACACTTTGACGCCAATTCACACCACCAAACAACAGTCATATGACCTTAAAATGGCTTATTTCTCTTGATATTCTAGTGAGAGATAATATTTCCATGAGATGCCATATGATAATCTGATCATTTAGCTACGGAAACATTTAGTAAGTATTCATTTTAAAAGTATGCAATCTTTATTATCCACAGATAACAACAAGGTCTGGTGAGGAGCTGCTTCTGCAATCAGACGACTACCCCACAATCAGTAAATGGCACGATGCCATCAAAAAAACAGCCGACCGATCGGTGAGTCATTTTATTACAGTGCGGCTCAGAAAATTCAAGGGAAATTCAGTATATGCTATTAGTGCCTGAAACTGCATCTTCATTACAAGACTCGTCACTATACATAAATAATTTGTACATTCATTCAGTGAGTGAGTGAACACATTAGAAAGAGTCTAAGTTACTCCCAGTATGTAATTCAGACGTATGCACCGTCAAGAATTCTTTGTCAGATGTGTATAGATCTTACAGAACTTACTGGCCTGGAGTTTCCTCTGTAACCCTTCTTACTTGTGAGATATTTCAGAAAATGCTGATCCAAGATTTTCATGCTCAACAATCCCTATAGTTTACACAGAATGGTGCAAAAAACAAAAAACATCCAGTAAGTGGCAGTTCTGAAGATGAAAATAATTTGTTGATGACAGGTCAGTGGAGAATGATCAGTCTGGTTTGAGCTGACAGGAAGGCTACAGTAACTCAAATAACCACTCTTTACAACCACGGCAAGCAGTAAAGCATCTGAGACACACAACACGTTGAACCTTGAGGCAGATATATTTTCAATCTGTCTAGTTTTGGTGATCCTGTGCCCACTGTAGTCTCAGATTCCTGTTCTTGGCTTACAGAAATCAAACCTGATGTGGTCTTCTGCTGTTGTAGCCTGTCCACCTGTCCAAGGTTCACCCTGTTGTTCATTCTGAGATGCTCTTCTGTTCACCGTGATTGTAAAGAGTGTTTATTTGAGTTTCTATAGCCTTTCTGTCAGCTTAAACCAGTCTGGCCATTCTACTCTGACCTCTCTCATTAACAAGTCATTTCCGCCCACAGAACTGCCACTCACTGGAAGTTTTTTGCACCATTCTGTGTAAACTCTATAGACTGTTGTGGGTGAAAATCCCCGGAGATCAGCAGCTTCTGAAAGACTTAAACAAGCCCTTCTGCCACCAACAACCACGCCATGGTCAAAGTCACTGAAATTAGATTTTCCCCTTTCTTTAATGTGAACATTAACTGGAGCTTTAGAGCTGTACCTGGATAGTGTTATGCATTGTACTGCTGCCACATAATTGGCTGATTAGCAGGGGCACAGTTCCTATTAAAGTGGCCAGTGAGTATATATCTAGTTCAAAAAAACTAATATGGGTTTAACAGAGCAATAATGTTCCTGCCTATCTCACAGCACCTGCTATGAAGTAACAAAGGTTAAATCAAGTTAAGTAACTTAATGAAACCTATGACAAATACTGACACACCAAAATGAGTGTAGAGGAAGAATTCATCAAAAGTTGCCCCCCCCCTGCACAGTGGTGTGACATTTTGAGAGAGGGTGAACTACACTGCTGAATCACTTCTGACTGATTCTGCTTGTCTTCTTTTAACAGTCCAGTGCAGACGCAGAGTCCGGCGGGGGAAAGGCCACGTTACATAGGTCCAGCAGCACAGAGTGTCTGCCCAGACGAGCCCATGACTCAACAAAATCCAAAGCCAAAGAGCCAAAATCAGAGAACAGACGCTCTCTCAGTGAGTAATGTGTGTCAGTGACAGAACGAAAAAAAAAAAATTCAAAGACCTCTTTAAAGACCTCTTGATAGACAGCATTATTATTTTCAAGCCTCCTTCATTTGAGTTCAACAGTATACATTACCGAGAATTGTATTAGAAGGTGAAAAGCTAAAATGTCTTCCTGCTATAAAAAAAAAAAAGAAAACAAATGAGGAACTTGTAACCTCTGATGCATCCACTGAAATCATTAGTTATAACTGTTTTCTTGAGAAGTTCCTTATAATTAAAAAAAAAAGAAACACATTATAGTCATTTAGGATAACAAAACACAGATGTGTATCCACTAATGTCTAAAACATCAGCCTTTAAATTTTCCAAGATGTTTTCATGATGAGAAGCTGAAAGATAACACAGAAACCAACTTTCACAGAGTCTGACACAGTTAATAAAATTTGTTTCCTTCTTATAACGTGGGCAGTGTTCAAGCTGAACTACAGTGCCTCTGACAGTGCAGATAAGAACGGCGTGAAGAATCGCCTCAAGAAGTTCATCTCCAGACGGCCCTCCATGAAAACACTACAGGAGAAAGGCCTCATTAAAGGTGAAGCCCAAAAATGTCTAACATAATTTATACCACAGCGATGACTGGTCAGACGGTGCTGATTAATTTTCTATGACAGCAGCTCTGACATGAGTGTCGGCTGTAATTCAAGTCACAGGTTTATATATTAATGTGCTTATTCTAATATGTTAGCATTTGTATAGTAACAACTCATTCATAGGGACTTATATGGCAGCCATTCTACGGCAGACACAGTATATGGCCAAAAGTATGTGGACACCTGTCCATCACACCCACATATGTTCGTTCCTGAAACTTGCCACAAAGTTGGAAGCACACAGTTGTATAGAATATCTCTGTATGCTGTAGCATTACAATTTCCCTTCACTGGAACTAAGAGGCCCAAACCTGTTCCAGCATGACAATGCCCCTGTGCACAAAGCGAGCTCCATGAAGACATGGTGTGTGAAGGTTGGAGTGGAAGAACTCGAGTGTCCTGCACAGAGCCCTGACCTCAACCCCACTGAACACCTTTGGGATGAACTGGAACACTGACTGAACCCCAGACCTCCTCACCCAACATCAGTACCTGATCTCACTAATGCTCAAATTCCCACAAACACATTCCAAAATGTAGCAGAAAGACTTCCCAGAAGAGCAAAGGAGACTGACTCCATAGTAATGCCCATGGTTTTTGGAATGGGATGTTCAACAAGCATATATGGGTGTGCTGGTCAGGTTTCCACATACTTTTGGCCATATAGTGTAATAAACAGATTAAATATATATACATGAAATCGTTGATATAGTGAAGCTATCTGTAAGGCTATTGAACATTTAACAGTAACAGTAATGTAACAGTCAGTAAGTTTTCTACCATAATGTCCTGGTAGAAGCTGCTAGCATTAATGTCTATGTGAAATTCTGGGGTATTAATTAATTGATTTTTTCCTAATCCTATGACAAACTCTGCACAACATTAAGGGACATAGTTAGAAGTCTTAGCTGAAGGTAATGACATTTCCTCTATGGCCTTTTTAATGATCAAAGAGGACAATGCTGAAGGAATAAATAAAAGTAGTCTGGAATTAAGAAATAGCGCAGGTGGCCCTTGAACTGACAGCACTGGCAGAACTCCAAGGCAAGCTAGTTAGGAGAAGATCCCTTACCATATTACTCTTCTGTCCCCTTCATATCGCAAGCACACCATTAAAGGGTAATTTATTTAATAAAAGGTCTCTACCTCCATATATTTCTCCAGTAAGTGGTGCGAATAGAAATTTATATGCAAAGGTGGCTTGCTTGCAGTCATTTATGCATTTAGCGCAGCCTCCACTCCTCCTCCCCCCCCCCTCTTTGCTGAGTGCTCAAACGAGAGCAGGCCATCTTTGATGTTCCATAAGCCTCGGGGAGCGCTTGGCTGGCCGAGTATTAGTTCAAACGCCGAATGATGAGGAAGTTAATAGACTGTGAGTAACTCCATATTGACAGTCGCAGTTTGATAGAACTGTGTCACAGGACTGAGGGTCGTGTCCGTCTGATGGCAGCTTCAGAAAAGTGCTCAAACTAAGTGACATTAAATAAATTGTGTTTTACTTTTTGAAACCCTGCATGCCAAGTTCAATGGAAATGATTAAAAGAAAAGTCGTCTTGCAGATTGCGTCTTTGGATGTCACATGTTGACTTTGTGTCAGCGTGAAGGGACCACGGTTCCCAAATTTGTCCAGCTGTGTGTCAAGGAAGTGGAAAAACGAGGTATGTAGCTTTTGGAGAAAAGTCAATCATTATAGTGTCACAATTATTAATAGCCCACCATAATAAACATATCATTTTTTAAAATCCTGTTCTCATAGGGCTTGAGGCTGATGGCATATACAGAGTGAGTGGCAACCTGGCCACTATTCAGAAACTACGCTTCCTAGTTGACCAAGGTACCTTTTACTTAAACAGCTTTTTCTTTTTTATTTGACGTGCCTGTATGTATAATTCTCAGTACATGCACAGTCTCTTCTATTTACAGCCGTGTCTTTCTGCCAAAGGCTCATTTTTCATTGTATTTTGCACTGTATGATATTCAAAGATATTTTCAGTACATATGAAAGACACAGAGAACAATGTCTCTGAGTACTCAAGGGGCAAATTAACAGGTTCGTGTCCTACTGCAGGAACAAAAGAACACTGACATCATGATTAGCATTCTCTAATTTGCTCATCAAAAGACTGATGTTGTAATTGTTCCTTGCCTCCTCCTTCTGTTTGGTTCTTTTCTCCCCCCCAGAGGAGGAGCTGGATTTGGGCGACAGCCAATGGGAGGACATTCATGTCATCACTGGTGCGCTAAAGATGTTTTTCCGCGAACTGCCAGAGCCTCTGTTTCCCTTTCGCTTTTTCGAAATGTTCGTGGAGGCCATAAGTAAGTGACACTGCATTCTATCACATTTCTATCATTGGAAACCAGTGCTGTTCTGTTAAATAACAATTCTTGGGAAATCTGGTCACCATTCTGGAAGTTTTTGAAAGAGCATAATTACTTCCCTGGAATCTTTCCCTTTAAAACATATATTTCAATACTCTTGTTGAAATTACAAACACATATTGAAACATTTAGGATGAATTCCTCGTGGCGCCTTATTCCATGCATGTAGCCATTAAAAATAAACTTTCAACAGTAAACCTAAAGACAATGACCAGTGGTTGTGAGTTCCTGTAACCTGAGAACCGTTTTGTCATTTCTAATATCGGCTGATTCTGGAAACTTTTCACATAAATCCTTGGCATAAAGCCATGTAAAAATATGATATTTCAGACTGACCATACTTCATGGTCATTCTGTCACACCTGCTAGCCAAAAGGGGGCACTCTTTGACAGGGAGGTTGGTTTTCCCAAACCGTCCTGTTCCCTTGTTTGGGGAGCAGGGGAATTCCTTAGGCCAGAGGGCATAGCCAAAGCCTGAACTGCAGACTGAAACTGTCACCAGATCAGCTTTAATATCACATGGAACCCCCCAACACCACTGCAGGCCAAACTCTGGGCCCCATATTAGCAGGCCAGCTGACGCCATGCTGGTTCTCTTGGGCACTCTACCTCATAAGATGGCATGTTCTTATTTCAGCATGCCTCGTTGACTGCTAAGCGTTTATAATAGAATTTTTTTCCACTTTAAAGGAACAGTCCAGTCAAAAGTGCCAACGCTGTTAACAGTAAATGAAACCATATAGCCACCACTTATGACATAACTGGTGGCTGCTAGTTTCCATTCATGTTTGCTAGAGCTATTCCTTCAGCATAGGGAGGATAATAGTCTGTAGATACACAACTATTTAATTTAATACTGAAATTGCACAGACTTCAGATGTAACTACAGATTTATTTAGAAGTTACATGCAAGCTATGCACACGAGATAGAATTTGAGTAAAGTGGAGACATATCTCAATTACGCACAACTTCAACTCGAGCGCATTTTTCTTGCGTGATATCAGCATATCAGCTCGAGCAAAGAACAGTATTAAGTCCAGTTAAAAGTACTGTTCAAATACTATATAATCACAGACATTGCTTATCTCGAAGACTGAATTTTTTAAATGGATAAAGTTAAACTACACTTACATAAAGTCAGCTGTAAGCGTTGAAGATGAGCCCTGAGTCAGCTTATCCTTTAACCGTGGTCACAACTGGCATTATTTTATTAATTCAACAAAAACAAAGAAAAGCAAAAAAAAAATGCATTTCTTTCTTTCTTTTATTTTCCCCCTTTTTCTCCATATTTTCATCCTGGCCAAATCCCACCCACCTATCACATGAAGGTTACCAATGCTGGAGGGTGAAGGCTAACATGTGCTTCCCCCAAGACACATGAAGCCAGCCAGCCGCATCTTTTCGAACTCCTACTCATGCTGTGTCACATGGCACTCAGAGAAAAGCGCTATCTACCCTCTTCGGCATACATGACCTCACAGATGGTCACAGCTAGTGTAACTGTGATTGACAGGGGAGAGTATGCTGTCCCTGTCACCCAGAACACATGGCCAATTGTGCTCTCTTGGTCTCCCTGCCGTGGATGGCTGTAGCATTGTCGGGATGATCTCTGGACGGCAGGGCAACCGCTTTCCTCTTGTGTGCTTTCACTCACGAGCCCCAAGTCTGCATTTTCTATCTCTGATTTTTTTTGTGGGGTTTAAAGGTGCTATTGAAAAACCCTGTATTGGATGCTTCTACTCGTAATCCGAAAGGTGCGCCCAGAAAATGGACTTAGGCAGGTCTGTAGACTGTAAGGAATATATAGGAATAAATATTAATGCAACTTTTGGAGTTAAGTCAACAACTATGAATACAGTCCTTGGTGTTGAATGTATGTCATAAGTTTTAATTCATTTTCCCCTAATTTCCTTGAAGCTTGGCAAAAGATGCAGCAAAAATGCTGAATACTTATATCCTATTTCTCTTAGAGTAGGTAAGATTAAACATTCAGTAGGCAGATCAAACTTAAGTTTTAAAAATACAAATTCTATCCTGACCCATAGACACTGTTACAGAATTCCCATCTTGGTATTCCCCTTTGGCTGGAGAACGAGCCTGAGGTGATGTGGTTATTTGGTAATAAAATATTTTTTTGCACTGCATGTAGCCCTTCATACTGCAAACCGCTCCCATTCGCTTAATGAGTGGAGGCGCCTGATGACTTACAGATAATGTTTAGTCAACTAATTAATATGGTATAATGCACATCACAGCAGGAGGTATAATTAGCTTAACCTGCAACACACTTCGTGATAAATGGAACTTTACTACCAAAAGCTTTTGGGGGAGAAACGGGAAAGACAGTAGCTGTGAAGGGAAAGAGACCAAAGACAAATAAACAGTCGAGAGAAAGTACTATAAAATCATACAAGCCATAGAACCATTTCTGCATGATTCATTATACCAACTCAAACTCTGATGAGAGAAAGAGATTGTGTTTGCTTTCATATGACTATCATCTCATACGAGTTTGGATCATGCTTCAACTCACTCACTTTCCTCTCTTACAGATCCACATATCATTTACAATTTTTTCACCTGGCAGCTGATGATCATTCAATAGAACAAGGATATGTTTCTCATA
The DNA here is from genome assembly GCF_027358585.1 of Pangasianodon hypophthalmus. Taxonomy (NCBI): domain Eukaryota; kingdom Metazoa; phylum Chordata; class Actinopteri; order Siluriformes; family Pangasiidae; genus Pangasianodon; species Pangasianodon hypophthalmus. Next base: position 5,977,779 of record NC_069714.1, on the reverse strand, counting down.
GTGACATTGGCCAGAGTGCATCATTAAAACAAGCTCACTCCTACTCATGACTGCCCTTTAAATGGGTGGCATTAGCTAAAGGTCTTTGGAAGAGCGCTTTGGATCATAGTCGGTTCAATTAGGAGCGATGCCCAAAAGCACACTGTAATTGGAACAGGCTGTGGTTGCGCTCTTGCACTACTATAACTTTGTTTATAATAGACCTACTCATTACATCTCAAAGCTTCCTGAATATAGTTATGGAACGTCCCTGTACAATGACCTAAATACAATTTTGCTCAATTGTTTACCGACGTATCATCCCACTCATGTTGGAAATACACCCCTGTCACACGTGTTTATATAATTGTAAATTTGTTACGCCTGGTCCACGATTTAGACTTTCCTTTCCTCAGGTAGACAGTTGGCCTAATTTTCCATTCCCTCATTCTGTGCATGGAGTGCAAAGGTTGGCAAGCGAGCAGTTCTTGGCTCATGATGGGCTCAAATCTATTATTCATCTTGCCTGGTGTCTTAGCGACATTGTCCCACCACCTGTCTCGCACACAAGCGTGCCTTGTTGTTCCCAGTGAATGCGTGCTCACTGACAAATTGAGGTTTTGTTCTTCGAGTTGACACGCAGAGAATCTGACTAAAGTGTGTGTGTACTCCCAAGTTCCCTTTGTTCCATGTTAGCATGGAGATACTACGAAAATACCGCAGCATGATGACGGTCTACGTGTCACCATTCATTCAATGCTGAATATGTTAAAACGTTACTTATTCCTGTGTAATCTACACCTCTCTATATGAGCTGTAATATGTCATAGAATTATTCAGATTTTTATTCACTATGCCCAGTCTTAAAAACGATGCCTTCTATGAAGGTTGCCTAATTTCTCTGGTGTGAACTCATTGGCATGCAAAGCTGGCATGCAGAAAGACTTTCAAACGCATAAAATGCTTCCCAGTCTCTATATTTCATCAAGGAGTTTTTCATGTTTAATAAATTACAGCGGCTGATCCACTAAGACTTTGTTATTCATAAAGCAAAGCATTCAATTGGGATACATTTAAAATCTTAATCATAACCTGCAGGACTATTTGCAGTGTGCTAATATTTGCTTTGACAGGGCTTACAGAAGTCAGTAGACAAAAGCCCCAAGATGAGCTTAGACTCCGAAGCGAGCTTTATTTGAACAAAGTAGGTCTCAGTGTTTGTGACTGGATTATTTTCAGTTGTTTAGAACTGAACATGGGTCTGTTTACCACATCCATCACTACTGCAAACAAACCAAGGATGCTATTATATATCTTTTATAGATTATATAGCGTACTGTCATCTGTCTTTCCTCACAAGCACATTTAGTCCATGCAAGCTGATTTTTGATGTCGCATGATGAGGCAATGCTGCAAATAAATCATACGTACGAGCAAAAAAGGTAACTGCAGCTCAGCCTACACCTCTTATGTCAGCCAGGGAGGACTGTGGGTAAGGACTAAAGTCTAGCATGATGTATAAGTGCACACTGATTTAGATACAGGCATTTTTACTCTGTTATATATTAATGACACTGTCCGCACCATCTGTCCACAATGCAGAACGAGGGACCATCTCCAATATGCTCACCACCAAAGGCAAAGTAATTAATGACAGCAATAATGCCAGCAATAATGACTAGATTAAATATTTCACAGGCCGACTGCCATGCAGTTGTCAAAGCCAAATAAGTGTTGAGGCTTTCACAGATTGGGTAGAGGCAGAAAATTTGTCTAAATGCTTTTTTCTTTTTTTAAGAATCAGAACATGTCTTACGGGGATTATGATGATAAACAGCCACTCCCATCTTTCTCAACACTTTACTAATCAAAAGTTTTTTTTTTTCTTGTAATCAAAGCCTGCCTGTGTGCTGCATCATTATATCTGTACCTAAACACTGCACTGTTGGCACGTATAGCAGTGGGTCATAGCCACTCTCTCAGTCCTAGAACTTGTTCCCTGTCTGTGCTTAATTGGAAAACCTGGCATCTGACAAGGGCATCTGCTAGCCAGGGCCGTGCCAGCACGGTGAATACATGGAGACATCTGCTCCATTAGTGCCCAGGGGGCATCCCGGGCAGTACAGTAGACCAGTGGTGTGATTACTGCCAGATCTTTTCCATCACACAAGCAGGCATAATAAAATTATTATATACATCTAAAGTGTAAAGAAATTCTGTAAAGCACAATGAGGTGTGCTGAAAAAAAACTCAATGACATGGTGGTGTGATGTGGCCCGACATGAAGCGGAGTTAGTGTTACCACCCTTACGTTGATTATTTTCCAATAACAGCAAGACACTGGAGACTCCTTCCTTAAATATTACATAAACATCATCTCACAGAAAGCTTCATCATGTCAACAATTACACATTCTACATTTTTAAATAACACATTTTTTAAAATGTTCATTATACTGTAAGTCTTAATTTATGTGCCGGTCGCTATACAAGTCACTGGGAATGAGCTGTTACTATAGAAACGATAGTGTATTAGAACGAGCGCATTAATATAAACCTGTGCTTTGCATTACAGTCGGCACTACCATTATAAAATTTAGATTTAAAAAATGTAGGTCAGTATACATGGAGTCACCGCACTTTGTAACTCTGGAAATCTTTATTTTGCGTCAGTCTGTGTGTATAAACCCTTGTTGCAGAAAAGGTCTTGAACTAAGCTGGAAAACAGCTAATGTGGTGCAGGCATCTGACCTGCCCATAAGTGGCTCAGCATGTCCGTGTACACACAAACACACACACACATGCACAGGTGGTGCTCCTCAGCAAGCAAAAGCTGTTCCCAAACATCTGCTTAGGGATCAGATGGCCTGTTCTCAAAACGGATGCTGGAGTAATAGCAGATATTATTACATGCATGTACAGTTATTGATCCTAGCATTCAACATATCTCCTTTGCAACTGCTAACTAACTTACATCCGCCTTTTTAAATGATTTCCAACGATTCAATAAATATGCCGAAGGTGCAGAAAAACAGCCAGACATATGACAGATGGAAAAGAGAAAAACCTCTACAGGTCAACAGGGCTGTTGTGCGTTCTGGACAGCATGCAGGTTGGCCTCTCAGTAGTGTTTCATGAGGCTACCAGCCATCTGACATGCCAGGAGTAGAAGGGTCAAAAGGTGAACACTTAAGGCTAGTGTTACATCACGAGAGCTTTTAAAGGACCGCAGGCTCTAAGAGCCATTAACCAACCACCACAGCATCAACGAAAAGATATATGAGTGAGCACCACACTGAAAGACTACAATAATCAGTATTTCATGGTGATTAATACTGATATGTAAGAGTTCTTACAAGTTGATGCCTTCAATTTAAAACATGGCAAGATAAAGAGATTATACATTATTCTCATATGAATTCTGTAGTGCTCTGGGAAATTAACCATGTGAGCGAGTTAAAAGAAATTTGAGCATTTTGAGAAACTTTATGCTCAGATGGATGCTGCAGTTGTAACTGGGGTTATTACCAGGGGGGGGTGATATGACAAAAAAAAAAAAAATCATATCACGAAATTGGAAGGCATTTCTACAATACGTAATATGTATCACGATATATAGGTTTGTTAATCATCTGCCAGCAAAAGAGTAGTGTTGCATTTTTTTATTAAAAAAGGAAAAAGCAATTCATTCTAATTCTAATAATTCAAATACGGTTGTAATAATAAATAAAAAAATACATTTTCTCTCTTATTAAATTGCAAAAAGATATCACAAAACTTATGATATCTCAGAAACGTGTATTGTAACTTTATCACAATATCAATACTGTATCATCATATTACCCAGCCCTAGTTAATACTACATCATGTAACTCTTTTTTTTTCTCGACAGAAACTAAGGAGCAGAAGCAGAAGGTGCAGGCGCTGAAGAAGCTGGTCCATCAACTCCCCAAACCCAACCATAACACCATGAAACTGCTATTCCATCACCTGCAGAGGTCGGTCAAACAGCAAAACCATTGTTAAACCTTTATATTCAATCAGGTCCTTCACAAAGTGAAATCTTGTACCGGCTTTGATATAATCTCAGTCCATCTCCATTACAGAACGCTAATCGATTTTAGCCATGAGTGTGATTAGACAAACTATCCATTTTGGTGTGTGGTTATATACCCCAGGAAAGAAGAAGCCCTGTGCACAGAAAAATGCAAACTGGAGCGCTCAAGTCTCTGTCCATGCTAACATAGCTGGCACAGTCACTAGGCCATATGGCTAGTCTCCATCTCCCAGAAGGGGTGTTCCATCCCACTTTACCCTTCTGCACATTTACCACCCTGCACAGGAGGGCTAGAGGACTCAGATCAGATTGATGAGCCTCCCCCCTCCTCCAACCTCTCCCAATGGAACATGCCCTTTTGGCTCTAGTGATAAAGTTTGTTGGGTTGCATATGTCAGGTTGAGCAGGTGAGATGAAGGGTGAATTTTTACTTTAGCGCCGCTGTCATAACTGGCTTAAACTAAACAGTATGAAGAATTATTCCACAACTACCGAATTGTACTTGCCTATTATTATTATTGTTGTCTTCACCCAAAAATGCATATTAATGAGCATATTGAGCCTCAGAATAACACAACAGACGGATGAGACAGTCTAATATGAAAATAGATTTGTCCCGTGATCTGCATGATTGTAGCACAAGACGTGTCCAGTTAGTCACCGTATTTGAAGCCAAATTTCACGTGTTAATGAACAGTCCAAAAAGACTATTAGCGCAATGCAATTTACATTCCAAACTACTGCAGTCATACACGAGGCACACACATAAAGCCATTAATTCTTTGAAAGCAGACCGTAATCCGTTGAACTTTTATTTTGCTGACTGACTTGCTGTTATAGTGGGACTTGTGGTGGTGCTGAAAATCCCTGCAGTGCCACCAAGTCTGTCCTTTCCCCTTAGCTGTATACTACCAGGCGTCTCTAGTAGCATTAGTGTACATGGAGAATGTTGGGCCTCTCTGCATTGTGGGGCCACACCCAAAGCAACTGATGTGGTTCATACATAACTCTCACTTTGGAAGTTTTATTCTTCTAACTGCTTTTTTTCCCCCACCTCTTGCTCTGAGAACAGCTTTCTCCGAGTTGAGTAAGTGCAAGGAATGTGTGGTTAAACAGTATTAAACAGAATGTTCGCTTCACTTTTTTTTTTTAAATCTCAGGACAGATAATCCAATGGTCATTATGTGCACAATAATATTAAATCTGAAGAGTGTGTGTTTATTCAGATGAAGCTCTAGGGAAATATTAGCGCTAAATCAATGATTCATTTGAGTGAATAAGTAACATTTGAATCTTGTTTGGAAACTTTTAGTAGCAAATGAAGTCTGAATGCATGTTTTCACTGTAGTTATTCGGCTGGCATGTCACCATTCCAAGTCTAACTGTCAATAAAGATGCAAAATTTCCCTTCATTTGTAAAGCCTTAAATGCTAAATGGTTTGGCTGCAATTGCAAACACACAAACAAAAACAGCCTCCTCAATCTATAAATCTGGAAACTCCAATCAAAGTAATAGTAACTTGAGCATAGTTTCAAGTCTGCTGTAACCAAAAACCTCTAATACCAATTTGAAGCCAACAGGAACAAGTTAGAACTCAGCCAAACTGCTTCCCATCATCTCTCTTTCCTTCATTGTTTATCACATTGGACTTTTGAGAAAGTATTTCTTTAGCAAAACAGGTATGCAGCAGCTAAGTGTGACCCAGAATCCCTTGCAGCTATGCCTGTGTTGTGGGCTACATTTTCTCCTTGGCTCGGCTCGGTCGAGGAGTGGCTGAGAGCCTTATGAAGTCGAGGGCCCTTTGTTGTGGGCGCGTGGTATGCCCGTGTGGAACCAATGTTCCCGTTTTCCTCTGGCCCATTGGGGCCTGTGTTCAATAAAGCAGTTGTGTATTCGCATTGTGATGATGTGGTCAAGGCAACCGGCTCTCTCAAGCTTGCATTCGCTCAGCCATGCTATTTACGTCTCTTCTTGTGGGTGTTTTTGTCACCGCCACTCATATTTCCCATTTGCCGCAAGTGATTTAAAAGATGGTAGGTTTTGGCATTTTTGTTGGTAATTCAAGGTTCCTTTTTGTGCTAGAGAAACCTGGATCGACCTTTGTGGCCAGAGCAAGCTGATCAGCAAAGTTAAAATAAAAAAAAAACTGTTCGTCTCCCATCTGGGTTTGATGTCTCAAATGGAGAAGGAATGTTGTTAGCAAATGAAAAGGCCAGAAAAATAACAACATTTGTTAGAGGATACATGTGATGATACATCCTTGTTTGCAAAAAACATACTTTACAACTTCTCCAGAAGAGCCAATTCTTTTGAAGAAAGATACACATTTTGGATCACACTGGATGCTAAACATATTATATAGCACTTTTAACTAAAACACCATGCAGAATGAAATCTGCACTGAAATAATACTAAAGAAAGTCAGAAAGAATATTACAAAAAAGCACTAGGCCATATGGCTAGTCTCCATCTCCCAGAAGGGGTGTTCCATCCCACTTTACCCTTCTGCATATTTACCACCCTGCACAGGAGGGCTGGAGGACTCATCTCAGATTGATGAGCCTCCCCCGCCTCCAACCTCTCCCAATAGAACATGCCCTTTTGGCTCTAATGATTTGCTGGGTTGCTGGGTTGCATATGCAAGGTCCCCCAAATCATACAACAGGCTCAAATCATACAACAGGTTAGTGAATGAATTTTTTTCTTCACGTTGGTTGAAAGTCAATTTCTCATAGGACACAATTTTTGGACCTGAATTTTGCTTCAGAATCCTATGCTTTCTAAAAATGCTTATTATAAATAAATAGCCTATGCTTTTAAAAGAATAAAAACTCTTTTAAAGATCACCTATGTTTACAAAGACATTTAGATGAAATTCAGTCCATCATGTGTGAACAAGGAAAAGAAATGGGAAATACACTCACCAGGCACACTCACCAGCTTCAGTTATTTTTCACATCAAACATTAGAAATAGGAAAAAATGGGATCTCAGTGACTTTGATCAGGGCATGGCTGTTGCTGCCAGATGGGCTAGATGGAGTATTTCAGAAAGTGCTGATCTCCTTGGATTTTGACATACAACAGCCTGTCAAGTTCACACAGAATTGTGAGAAAAACAAAAAAACATCCGGTGAGCAGCAGTTCTACGGTTAGAATCAGCTTGTTGAAGAAAGATGTCAGATGACAATGGCCAGACTAGTTCAAGCTAACATGAAGGCTGTGGTAACTCAAATAACCACTCTTTACAGTCATGGTGTGCTAAAAAGCATCTCAGAATGCACAACATGTTGAACCACACCAGACTCCATTCCTGTCAGGGTACGAACAGGAATCTGAGGCTACAATGGGCACAGGCTCACCAAAATTGGACAGCTGAAGATTGGAAAAACGTCACCTGGTCTGATGAATCTCGGGTTCTGCTGAGGCACACAGATGCTAGGGTCAAAATGAATGAATCCATTTACACAACCTGCCTTGTGTCAAAAGGTCAGGGTGGTGGTGTAATGGTGTGGGGAATGTTTTCTTGGAACACACTGGGCCCCTTAATACCAATCGAGCATCGCTTGAATACCGCGGCCTATCTTGAGTATTGCCGTTGACCACGTGCATCCCTTTATGACCACAGGTTCCCTATCAGATAAAGGTTACTTCAAGCATGATAATGCACTAAGTCGCAAAGAATACGCTATCTCTAACCACGAATATATCAATGAGTTCAGTGTATTTCACTGGCCTCCCCAGTCACCATATCTGCCTCCAGTGGAGCACCTTTGGGACGGAAGATTTGCAATCATATCAACATGGAACAGAATTTCAAAGGAATCTTTCCAACACCTTGTGGAATCAACAATACAAAGAATTGAGGTTGTTCTGAGAGCAAAGTTTAGTATGGTGTTCCTAATAAAGTCACCAGTCAGTGTAGATCATAATATAGATCCTATAAAATCTAGATTTTAGAAACCAAAACAAGCAAATTTATCATTAAACCAAGCCAAAAATACTATTTAAACTAAGCCAGACAAGTCTACTCAGTGATACTGTCTGGTCCGTTCACATTTAAGGCCATGTTTTACTAATGACATAATTTAAAGCTTGGAGTGATGCCTCTTCTCCTGCGCCCCATCCCACTGCTAATTTATTATTCGTCTCGTCCTCAAGGACTGAACGAGGCTGACCCAATTAGCAAGAGCTTCCTAGGCGGGGGAAGGACAGGGGCAATTGTGTGCTGTCCTCCATTTCATGTCAAGTACTGTTCACAAACAAGATGCTAATTAATAACCATTGGCATCTTGAGTAGCGCTTGTTGCCTTTCATGCGGGGTATCTATGATTCGATCGAGCGCAGCGCAGTCACCCCCGGTCAAGCTGGTCCTCCCTCTTGAAGCTTCGGTCAACTGAAATAGTCTAATGAGGGCAATCTGCTATAAGCTAACATATATAACTGGCTAATGTTACTATGAGCAAAAGTACACATTTCAATAGAATATTGTTGTGGCCTACATTTTGGTGCCTTTTCTATTTCAAATTTATGATGAAAAAACAACTTATACCTGCTGGTATGGTATTTCTGTTACATCAAGTACAATAAATTATTACAGTGCTCATCCAGCAGTAATGAACTAATTAAAGCTTGGTCACCATATTAATTTAATTCAGCTACAATGAATGCAAATTGTGTAGGGGCAATGATGGTACAGGGATAACATAATGAAATAATTACAGAAAAAATACTACAGGATTAGGAAGAGAAAAAAGCTTCATATTAAACCTTTTAAAAAATCACTTCGGAAATGAAGTCTTTCCCTCTTTAAGATCATTAGCGAGCCATTAGCAATGGCAGCCAAGATCCTTACATCACACTGTGCTAATTAGGTTAAAATGCTGGTGGCAGGACGAGTGTCTGGCTATGATGTACAAGGGAAACGAAATGGCCGAGGTTAATTATACGCATTAAAGGGGGGAATTATTGGAAGTGCTTGGGCTGCCCTTTTAGGTTATGTTGCTCCGATTAAATGGGTCTCTATAGTGCAGGAACACACCAAAACAGGTCATGAACTGCCATATCATTACTCGTCTCTGTCATTAGGCTCATTATTTGCAGAACATACAGAACATCAGTTGACGATTGATGAGTGAATCTGTGGAAATATGTAGCACTTCTATGGACAGTTTGTTTCTTACTACTGAGCGTTCACAGTATCATCCTGACTACACGCAACCGTAGAGAGTACAAAACATTTTTGCCACTGAAAAGCCACAAGACACATTTTTTTTTCAGAATGTTAAAGCCTCCAGTCCACCTCAGAGCTCTTAGTCATGATCCCATTGACAACTTGGAGTATCGCCTTCAGCCACAGTCCCACCCTCTTTTTCCAGGCTTCATCCCATTACAGAGCTTGAAGGCTCTGTCCTGACTCGTCCTGGGAGCCCTCTGGTACCCCAGTAGCGACTGTTTGTGTGTTCCAGCCAAACCTCAGCTCTCAGCGATCATACATAAAGTCTCTATAGATACCTCCAAAAGACTAAGTTCAAGTCCTCAATTTGTCCTCTAGCCATCTCAGATGCCCCGGGGCACATTTTACAATGGTCTATACAGCACATTAGCAAATGTATGGCAAGACCAATAACAGCTCTGTACTACCTCGATACTAATGCATTGATGAAATATTCTGTCGCATTCTTTAACACGCCACTTTTCCGTTTCTCTTTGCAGAGTTTTGACAAAGTCACGGCAAAACCTCATGTCGAGCCAAGGCATCAGCATTGTTTTTGGACCGACTCTCATGTGGCCTGAGCTGGATGTGGGGAACATGGCTGTCAACATGCTGTACCAGAACCAGATAGTGGAATTCATGCTCATTGAATGTGTGGAGATCTTTGGACCAGAAACCAAGTAACAAGTGCTTAAATATAAAAGGAGTTATTTTATGACAGGACTACATGCACATTTATTTTTCATGAAAAGGAGACAATAAAGTAAAGATAACAGGAACTTGCAGGACTTTGCTCTCTGAGCAAACGTGGTTCCTCTTGTTGCACTTCATATTCCGGCGTTAGTGAAGTCGTACGCCGGGTTTACTTTGTGTGATTTTTGCCTTGAGTTTATCATCGATACGAAAATCATACAATGTAAAAGAACTCTGTGGTTGTGAATTGAGAACAGTGTTCTTGAAAACATGCACCAATGTCACCTCCAGACAATTTAGTACCACTGTGACCAAACAGAGCCAAAATTCCGACAGTGTGAAATTTTTGTTTTATTAAAATCTCTAAGCTTCAGCAATATAAAACGAATATTAGGATGGTGCTGTAGCTTTATGTAAAATTCACAGGACAGCAAATGTACAGCCTACATGCCTGGACCCTCGTACAGTGACTTGTATAGCTATCATACGTGCTAACAGACAGGGGAAAAAAAATTATTTATTATTATTTTTTTATTTTTTTTTTTTACCTCAAGCTCACTCTGAAGAACAACATTCCATGTTGTTCTTATTTATCCAGACAAACAATTCCAAACTCCTTTTCTTCATGTTTTAAATAATTTCTCTAACATTGCTACTATTATACAAAGGGCTTATTTCTGTTCGTGCTTATTTTTTATTTCTGAACAAGCCCAGATCATGCTGACTTTCCTACAAGTGTGTTACGCTTCCCCGCGATGCAGCAGGAGCAGCAGTTTAAATGATGCACAGGTTGGCTACATGAAGGAAGCAACCTGCATGGTCCTATCACATGACAGCGGAGAGTTAGGTAGTGGGTGGGAATTTGCAAGACCAAATTGGAGAGAAAATTGTGTGCTTGTGTGTGTGTGTGTGTGTGTGTGTGTGTATGGGGTGGGGGGCGTTTGTGTGCTTTGGGCACTTAAGGTTAATTCTGAGCTATGTCATGTTTTCCTGATCAGTTTTGACTTTTCAATGTGTAGGTCAGAAAATGTTTTTTTTTGACACTGTGTCATAAAGACTTGTGTACTCTTGTAAATAAAAAGTTATCTTTTTCCTTTGTCTTTTCAATTATGTTTACATGCAGTGCCAGCTGTATATTTCTTCAGGTACAATGAACAACTAAACAATGAAAGCTAGAAACATTTTATATACTGATTACATGCATCACTTCTTAATTATTTATTTTTTTACATTTTGGATTACATGTTTTTGTTGGAGTTTGGAAATAATATATTGGTCAACCAAGTTAAAACCCCACTAGCTTTTCAGCCAGTTATATGCATCCTCTGAATCGGCATGCTGTTGTGAAAATAGTTCCAGTGATCTTCAGAACTGCCACAGCGAATATGCAACGGCCACAATCACATCGGTTTCTAATCAAACTGCCAAAAGTCCTCTCCAATTCCCTAACAGCGGTGTCTTTTTATTCACTCTCCGCAAGCCAACGCCGAGACGCTCTGCATGAATGTGTTTTTTATTCCATCCCAGAGATAAGACGGAGTCTGTAATTACGTGGAGAGCCAGCGCTCTAAATCAGACACTTCACTTTTTGGCATTGAGTCGAGTAACGATGAAGGGGATTGGAGAGCGAGGGGGAGGGGCGACACAAACCAGATATGCGAGCTTGCAAGTTTCAGAAAATCCATTGTGGAAATAAGAGGGAGAAATGATCTGGATGCTTGGAGTGACCTTCCTGGCAGTGCCAGTTATCTCTAGATCTGAAATGAGCACGATCAGACCGCTGGGACAGCCACTGCTACATGTTACTCACCACAAGCAAAACAAAAACAAGGTTGGATGTTATGTGCTATCTGCTATGTGCTATCTAAATATAATGGAGAATAATGTCAAATAGTGCTCCTGCTGATCTCACATGCACTCTGCGAGACATTCTGCTTGGAATATTAGTACATACATTCGATTACACTATACTGGCTTCAAGTGCTGACTGAAAGTTTCTTTTTTCTTCTGGTTTCTTTGGACAGACATAATACTGGACTAATACACCTCAATAGGAGCTTTAATAATTATGCAAATCTTTCTTACAGAATATACATTTTCCATATCCGGAATGTGGTGTTGAAAGACAGCTGTATAAATATACATACATACAGTTTCAACACCTTTTATACATATTCTTGGCTGGACATTTCTGGCCAAAAGCAATACTGACCTGCAAACGCAAATCATGAACCTATAAGCATCACTCATGTGGCTAAAAAAATGAATACATCATAAATTTTTGGGCACGCAAAAGCAATAAGAAAACGGAACACATCATGGTGCCCTGTAAACGTCAGGGCCGTGTGAAAGACCAGTCGACGCCACGCAGACTTCAGGATGAGATGGAGACTGTGGGCTTCGTGTTTTCCCTAGGCGAGCCAAGATGCTTCACGTCTAACGATTTCATGTTCTAACCGGAGACCACTGCGCTCTGGAGAACCCCCGCCCCTCCACCTCACACTCAACACACACTTTTGTTTTCCCAACCCTCTTGGCAGAGCTTCATGGAAATGGGTGTCTTTGTAAGGCTGAAAAAAAGAGCTGAATGCTAAAAAAAAGACTCAAAAAAGTAAATGAAAGCATAACAATGCTGTGTCCTTGTGAACTGCCTGCCATGTTCTAACCACCAGGCCCCATTAAAAGGGGGAGCATGTTCCAAGAGAACATGGCAGCATATTGATAGCATATGACTGTGTCACACAAGGACAGCGCTCTGCCTCTGCCTTGTTTTTACATTAGGAACACTGGCATGGTTAGCATTAGTTCTTAACTACTTGTAAGACTTTAATATAAGTACATCAAATATGCATTATAGGATTTGTAGAATGATCAAAAATGGGCAGTAGGTTGTAGACATCTGTCTTCTGATGTCTTCTGTTCAAGCTTAAAAAAAAAAGGCTTTGACTACATATACTCACTGGCCACTTTATTAGGAACACCTCTACACCTGCACATTCATGCATTTATCCAAACAGCCAAACATGTGGCAGCAGCATAATGCACAAAATCATGCAGAGCTTCAGTTTGTGTTCACGTCAAGCATCACGAAAAAAATGTGATCTCGCTGACTTTAACCGTGGCATAGTTGCTGTTGCCAGATGGGCTGGTTTGAGTATTTTAGAAACTGCTGATCTCCTGGGATTTTCACACATAACAGTCTCTAGGGTTTACACAGACTTGGTGTGGAAACCAAAAAACAAATGGGAGTGTAGTGGATGGACATGACAAGTATTTGTTCCTGCCACCTGTGTGAGGTTATCATCTCTATTTTTCCATATCAGAAGTTTTAGGGTTACTACACAATTACACTTAACCACCAGATCTGTCTTAGTACTGAGTTGAAAGCTACAGATTTGAGTGCCAATCAGTGATTTTTGAATGACTATACACAGTCTGGAAATGTTCGACACCACCAGTTCTTTCTTTTATCAAATGCTAATCGTTTTAAAAACAACGCTTGAAAAAATAAGGCCATTTAACCCAAAAACATCCACTCAGCATCAGTTCTGAGAACGGAAATGCCTTGTTAATGAGAGAGGTCAGAGTAGAATGGCCAGACTGGTCCGAGTCGACAGAAAGGCTACAGTAACACAAATAAGCACTCTTTACAACCGTGGTGAGCAGAAAAGCATCTCAGAATGCACAACACGCAGAACCTTGAGGTGGATAGGCTACAACAGCAGAAGACCACATCAGGTTCCACTCTTGTCAGCCAAGAACGGGAATCTGAAGCTACAGTGGGCACAGGCTCATCGAAACTGGACGGCTGAAGATCACCTGGTCTGATGAATCTGAATTTCTGTTGCAACATGCAGATTGTAGGGTCAGAATTTGGTGTCAACAGCATGAATCCACAGTCTGTCTTGTGTCATCAGTTCAGGCTGGTGTTGTCTCAAACTGGTTCCATGAATATAAGAATGAGTTCAGTGTAGTTCATTGGCCCAGTCATCAGATCTCAATCCAACACAGAACCTTTGGGATGTGTTCGAAAGGGAGATTCACAGCATGAAAGTGCAGCTGACAAATCTGCAGCAATTATGTGATGCAATCATATTAACAGGAAACAGATTCTCAAAGGAATCTTTCCAACACCTTGTGGAATCCATGTCACCAAGAAAAGTGAGCTTGTTCTGAAAGCAAAGTGGGGTCCTAACTATTATTAGCATGGTGTTCCTAATAAAGTGGCTGGTACATGTAGTAACACTTAAACTAACATTCTGGCCATTTGATTTGCCCAAAAACAAAAGGCTGACAAAATACGGAAGCTGCATTTGGGAAAACAAAACTGCTGCTAATCAAAATTCCCATTTCATGCATAATCTAGCCTCGATACTCTTATTTCAGAGGAAGATTTCTTTTTCACCCACCACACACACTAAAGGTATTCATTGCTTAAAGAATTTCATTCTTTAATTTTCTCTTTCAGGTTTAGAACAACAGCCAAACAGAAGCAGGATCACCGCTGGGGCGTGAAATTAATGCTACTGTTTCTCGTTGATAATCCATTTTAAAAACATCCCCAAACCTCCTCCCACCAACAATCAACACCTTTCTGTGTAACTTGGGGCAGCTGTTGCATTTTTTATACTGTAGTCAACTTTATTAGAGACTACAGAAAGCACAGCTGTAGAAATGTTCAAATTAAACCCTTTATCCAGTGTCCTGCGATAGGTAAAATGGTATGTCGGAGATAAACACATTTTAAACCACCAGCCACAAATCTTCTGTTAAGACTGAGAATCTGTGAGGTGGGTGAAGGATTAAAACTGCCAAACTTTCAGTGTAGTGGGTGGAAAGGCAGTTATCCCTAGACTCGACAAGTCTTTGTTTCGGCCACCTGTGTGAGTTTGTCCTCTATTTTTTGCCATATCAGAATTTTTTGTGTTACTACATAATTACATTTAACCGCCAAATCTGACAGAGTACTGGATTGACAGCTACAGGTTCAAGTGCCAGGTTAGAGGTTTTTCTGAAACCTCTGTACACAATCTGCAAAGTCCTACTCCATCAGTCATTTCTTTTACCAAATCCTAATTGCGTTTTAATGTTTCCCTAGCATTTATAGCTCCATTAATTTCAAATGTTTTCAAAAATTATGCTTGAAAAAAATAAGGCCATTTCATGCAACCAGACTTTGAGATTTGGACTGCTTGTGCCACTTCGGTTCCTCCGATTCTGTCAGTCAGAAGCAGGAACATGAATTAAAAAGGCCAGTGAAAAATGTCTTAATGCCTACTGCATTTTACAGAGGTTGCTATTAAGTTTTTATATGTGGGATGACATTTTGTAAGTGCCGAAACAGCAGTGGTATAAGCTTTATGGCGTCATTAGGTCCTGACCTCAGGTCAGCCAGACTCGTCTGACGCTGCAGGAGAGGATCCTCAAACGACAGCAGATCTGTCACAGCACTCGGGGGTCAAAGCAATCCGTCTTTGGGCCTAACGTACCACGGCAAGACATGGTGTTGGCTTTCGCCAAACCGAAATGTGAGAAATCACGTTAGGTCCCTTAAAGCTTCTTTTGTACTAGTATCCTGCACATGCTTGATTATGATACTGAGACCATTGTACATGAATCCGTGAGTGGGAACGTCCCTGAAATAACACATACATCAAGCTGCTATCATCCCTGCATCTTCTGGAGGAAAGAAAATCATAGTTGCACATGAGGAATGCTGATAAAAGATATTAGGAATCATTTTTCAGCCAGAGGTGGGTCAGGTCCTATGCCAAAAGCAAGAACGATGGGCCTCATTTTGCTCTCGGGAAATAAGGGGCTATATAACAACCTGATTTCATTTCTTCCTTTAATTCCAATCTCACATCTGCTGCACCTGAATTAGCAATACATTTGTATTAACTGCATGGCATGAAGGCGAGGTAGTAGTTTAAAAAGGGATATATTACAATCATTTTTTTCCAATGACCAACATAAATGATTTCAGTATCACAGATTAAAAGGGGGAAGCGATCAAAGGGTCCAAGCACTCAAGTATGGTTGACATGCAAACACACTTAAAGGGAAATATGTTATTTCATCTTCCCCTTTACATTTCTTGACTGCTTATAAATACCTTGTTCTTGGGCCCCCTTAATTACACGGCGGCTCATTTCTGAACGCAAACACTATGAATATATTTAGACACAACCACAGCGCAGCAAAGGCCTCCTATTAACCTTTTCTGAGCCTCGGGGGACTCTGTCACAACCTGGCAACCCCCAGGTGGAGCCCACAAGAGCTTCAAGCCACAACTTTGGCCGCCACTCAGCCCGAGTGGGAAGCGAAGATTCCAGCCGTGCAGCTCTGCTCCGGCACAAAAAGGATAAAAATGGACCTGAACCGAAATGTGAGGTGGCACCGCCTAAGCGGAAAACACGGACAGCGGTCGCAGGTTTCTAGGTTGTTTATTTTTTACTTCTTGTTTTTTTTCTCCTCTCCCTTAAAACTATGCATGTAAAAGCGCTCAGCGTTGAGGTCCTTGTGCTGTGGATGTTGTTTTAGTGGAGAGGTGGTGAGGCTGAGGCAGGTTTGTGGCTGTGTCTGTTATGAGAGTCATGAGTAACACTTTATTTTAGTTGCCTGTAGGACATGTTTGGGGGATTTCGACTGGTTATTCTTATTCTCCTTTTGTACTTTATTTATTTGGCGTTTATAATTTGCTACTTACCTGTTAAGTGTCACATTAATCAATCATGATGACTGCATGATGGATAAGGTTCAAGTTTGAATTTTAATAAGAGAATAAAATGGAATCAGTTGAAAATGGAGAGCTTTAAGCGATTAAAAAAACTTGCTAAAACTTGATAATATGTGATTCTCTTGATAAAGTGCTGCTAAAATTGTCCTTCCACATTACTTCACTTTAATTGAAGAGTGTCAATCCTGAGTGAGGTTCATATTGTATTTTGTATACGTGCACATCTGTCATGACGTGTTGCTGGAACCTGTCGTCAACAGAGATCTGTACTCCTGTTCCAGAGCGTCCCAGGAAAACCTTCTCGTGTTCACCTAAAACAGAGGTACAACATAGGATCAAGATACAAGATGATCAAATCACTGAAGAATGTGGAATTTGTGATTAAGGAAAAAAAAAAATCTGTGTATCATCGACATCCATGTGATCAAAAGTGATTATGATATAAATGTTACCATATCTGTAGATGTAAATAAAGACCCACCTGAATAACATGTTGTCTTGCTAAATGTGGATGCTTACAGAAGCCCTGAAGTCTCTTAAAAAGTTGCTCAGGTGTTGAGTACAGATATGAACCTACATAAAAAAGGAGGAAGAAATACATTTTTGATTACACAAAAAAAAAACCTCAAAGCATGGAGCAGAGAGACGAACCACTTCCAGCATTAAAAATGTACCCGACTCCATGCTGCGTTATGTTTTACATTATTCAACTGGGCTTGGGTTTTCTTTATTTATATAAAGAACACCAAAATATGTTATGCCCAATGCTTTAGGCTTTAAGATGAATTACTTATTGCTTTGGCATAATTTATAGCTTTTGTCTATGACAATTAGTATTTTGCGGTGTACGAAAGGCTGCGTAATTTTGTCATCGTGACATCTTCAATGTCAAATTCTTCAACAGGGAAAAAAAAAAAAGAAAAGAAATCTTACCAGGGAATATTTCTGGGTAGACAAGAGCCTTCGGACACAGTGGGTAGCAACCACAGTGCACTGCTTCCAACCTGTAACACCAGGTCAGTTTAAGAGAAATCTCCATTTATTCTGTGACACACTCGTTAGATATAAAGCTACTTTTAAAAAATCTATTTCTTGACTTAAATATTTACTGCTACAGTCCACTTACGTTGTGACAAAGAATCTGTATATTTTTACATGTTAAACGTTTATTTTCTCTCTGTCAGAAGTCAAGTCTGTTTTATCCAACAGTATTTATTTATTTATTTTTTTTTTTTTAAACACAGTGGCTTTAACGGAGCGTCTTTACAGAATTCCATATTCCGACCCTTAACGAGCAAGACGAGGGTGACTGCGGCAAGGAAAAACTCGGACAGCAGGCATGACGAAGAACTGTTAAAAGGAGCCAAAACCCAAAAGGAGAACTCCTCCTCTGTGTGGATCTGTTTGGTCAAAGTTTGGCCGAACACAGACATGGATGGAATTCACGCTTCACCATGTCAAAACTACAAAATCCTCAGTGAATAGTTAAATCTGGGGCAAACTTGGCTCCCAACTGACTCGCCTCATCCGAACCCGCCCTATTAGCTGCCAGCGGAAAATGACCGGCTGTTTAAATATTTTGTAGAATGAGCGTTAATATTTCACGAGTCCATGCATCACTCGCCTCGCCATCAGATCACCATCTCATTCCCCATGCTAAAGCCATGCATATTTTAATATCCGATTAGCTCGCTGACATTCAGCTCTGAATTTCAGTAGATTTGACTGAGCGACGGGACAAGTCTTCTCAAAAAACTTTTTTTTTTAATGTCGGTTTTAATGTCGATCATGGTAGGGGGCTTGGAGTGACACTTTTCTCTCAGTCACTTGACACAACAGGAGAAGAATGCTGAAGCAACTTTGGGGTCATCTCACAGCACCATGTGCTCATAAGACTTTGGAAACCCCTAGAGTGTTTCGAACATGGTTCCACTCTACATAGTTCAATCTTTGTCTAATGCGAGGCGCCCGATCTCTTTTCCATCAAACACTAGACAGTAATCAGAACTGTAAACTAAATATAACCACCAAGTGCAACCAACAATGTTTCCCTCACTGATCTACCGCCGTGTGAGCATGGAAACTCGTAGGCGCTTGGCTCCGGTCTCATGAAACTGATTAAGATCAGCTTCATGTCAATGCAGTTAATGTGCGAGCGCACAAATGCTTATCAGGCTTTTCATCTCAAATATAATTAGCCGATCATTCTGCTTGGCGGCCTCGCTGTTTTTCTGCCGGGCATGGATGGGTGTCTGCTGACAATTAATTAGATTAGGCTAATTTCCACAATAACGAGGACAGAGTGCGGTGGAGAAAGTCCCTTCACGTGGGCGTGGTGCTTTTCATCATGTGGTGTGGCCACAAAGCAAATTTGCCTGTAACCCAATCAGGGCTGCCAGTAAATTTAGGCAAATGTACAGTATATCTACCTAACAATGTACTGAATTTACTATATAAATCATCGCTCTTAGGTTCATGGCCATAATCTACAGATCTACCTAGTAAAAGTATGAGCTCACGGTCTCAAGCCCATAAAATCTGCAGGTGCTTAATTGCAGGAACTCAGCGTATGCAGCCACACGCATTCAAACACACACACATTCAAACACACACACACACACACGCTCAAAGGCCTCCTTGTTTATTCCCTTTCCTATATTTTGACCATGTTAAATCACAAGCAAGCTCGCTCTTTTCTTTTCAGTCCCTCTGAAAATGATCAATGCGTTTAATTACCATTCTTCAAATCATATGCACTAGACTGTGATTACACTGCAGCAATGACATAGATCTGCTTTCATGAAATACAGCGTTCTCTACCAACCACTTAAGACTGAGAACAACAAGATAGGCGCAATCAAAACTCAACCAATCTCATTCACATGTGGAATGGACTCTGGTAACTGAGCCTGAATGTAACTTATTCACATCTAGGGGGCAATTTAGAATAGCCAACTCACCTATGGCATGATTGGGAAGGTGGGAGGAAACCGGAGAACTCAGAGAAAACCCACACAGACACAGGAAGATCTCGAGCTCAGGACTGAACCAGTGACCCTGGAGCTGTGAAGCAGCAAAGCTACGCCCTACTCAAAAAATACCTCAGAGTATATTTCTAGCAATCTAGTCTCTAACAGGCCCATACACTGACATTTTTGGGTTTAAACTACACTTCACCCTAACCAAACATGTCCCATTCCATCTACTCCTACCCTGATGTAATCACACACCACTCAATCATCTATTTGTGCGTGTCTAAGCAAGCATACCCAATTTTGATTTGATTCTGGCACATCTTATACCCAATACACTGTCAGCTGGTCCTGCTATAAATTCACAGCAGGGAAACCCCATTTGTAAATGTTAATAAACCATTAAATGTTGAGTAAACACCCTTCATTAGCTAACCCAAAAAAAAAAAAAAAAAAAAAGCATATCCTACAACGTTATTTAGTTTCGGTAAGTCGTGCCATTATGGATGTTTCCTGGTCCTACTACATATACATATTCACAGTGGGGCCACTCCATTCAAAAGAGAGAAAACGCCCTTCATTAGCAGACTTACATGGCCACGCCGAAGAACTCGTGCTTGGCCGTGGAAACGACAACATCTGCTTGGCACAGCGTTCTGAGGTAGTCCTCCTTACTGGGCATGAAACCCCAGTGGCGGATGTGGCGAGCCAACTGTTCCTTAGCCTCGGCGAAGATGTCTGCAAAGTCCGAGACCTCAGCGTCAAACTCACAAGTAATCAACAGAGAGAGGCAAGTTTTTGCTTCGGCCACTAGTTTGTTCGTGAACGAGGCAGTCGTAACATTCGGACGTATATAAAACGGGAAAGGGCAAAAATAATCGATGGTGATCCTATTACTGAAATCAAAATGGATTAAAAGAGTTTTTAGCATGATTGCCTTCCGAGCAACCGTAAACATAATTTCGAAATATGAGTAACATTTATGGTGCCTTTTCCACCCCCCCACCACCCATAAGCTGTTTATGCCACTATAAAAGTTTAGATCTCAACAGAAGAGATTGTGATTCCTGTAAGCTGCTGTGTGTGTATAAATTAACTTAAGGAAACACTATAAATATCCAAGTCTGTCCAAAAGACATTAAAGCATAATCATCTGCTAATGGAAGCATGTTTTGCCAATGAAAATGGTATGAGTACAAGTCACACAGGACTAATGGATGATCTCTGAACTTTAAAAAATGGTGTATTTAACAAATTAGTCACTGTTTAGCTACGGTGCGGATGAAGCCTGAAGGGCGAAGCACAGAGGCACATAAACAACATGTATAAAATTTACGTCCACGGAAGAAGACACTGAGTCTAATAAGGAATCCCTTTCTGAACTGTTTGCAAATGAAAAACTTTGCTTTGTAGTGTGACCTGATTTAACTTGCTTTTGCTCTTGTAATTTTAAAGCAACGTTCTCAATTTAACATTAAAAATATATAGAGATCCTTCTGCTCTCTAGCTCTTCCTTACAGATCTTTATGGGTCTCAGCATACCTGGTACATCGGTAAATGTTTCCCCGAGGACGGACACTTCAAAGCTCAGCTCTCGCTCTCTCAGTTTTAGCAAGGTCTGGAAAAACAGCTCGGGGTCTTTGTCATGTTCCCTTCAAAGAAAGAAAATGAATATGAATATGTCTCATTGGTACTACAATATTAAAGTGCAGAATTAAAACAAGACGCAGTAATATCGATGCCAAAAAGAACCTAAATAAAATCTGCTTTTGGTGTAGATTTCAGAAACCCATGAATATTAATAGCAACAAACACACAGTGTTCTGTAAACGGATCAGTAAGTCTCTCTCCCTCTCTGTCCTTTAAAGTAATAACTCAAACCATCTCCTGCTAAGGCCACACGCCCAAAGATTTCAATCGAAACGCATGAGCTGGAAATAAATATCAAATGGTCCTTCCATCTCTGCCTGTAACACAGTCCAGAAGTGAGCCAAAGGCCCGGCACGCGGGGTTCGCTCCACACTCGAAGAGTGCTGCCAAAGTCTTTTCATTTTGCAGCTCATTTCCTTCTTTGAGTGCCTTTAAACAAAAACGGGCCTTCCTTTCCAAAAGTGACGTTTGTTGAAGGTCGAAGGCAGATTACTGAAACGCTTGACAAAAGATGCCACCCCGCCTGGGCCGAAGCTCTTTAGATGAGGTATTAGCACAAAGCTTATTTATCCTCATTTCCGCTTCTTTTATGCTGCCACGTCCCCCTGTGGCTCGGCGCTGATTCCCTCATTAATTTCACATCTTCTTTGAATTGAACATGTGAATGTAACCCTCCTCCGGTCTAAGCGCGGTTGACCCGTGGTGAGGTGACATGCCGCCTATTACCCGTCCTGTCAGCGGAGTAAATAAAAACGTAATCTGTACACGGCATGACGCCTTATTCCCTACTGACACCCAAGCCCAGGGTTAATTAATATGTCAGCTATGCTACGCCGGGATTGCAGGAGGCTTGATGTGTTGCTGGCACTTTGGGAGTCAGACTAGAGAAAACAGCAGAATGTCACTGCCAGTCCAGCAGATCAGGGTTTTATACCAAGTTTAATTTGCAATATTATGTCTGAAAGCAGACCAAAATTTCCACTGCGGTGCATGTCGCATTCAATTACTTAGAAGCATCGCGGACATTATGTAAGGCAGTGATTTCTGCACGCCATTGTTTTGGTTTCTTTTTTTTCCAGCCAAACGTGCATTCCCCTTTTGACTGCTTCCGTAAACAGTCTTCACCCAAACGCGGCTTGATTAGCCGGCCTTCGCTAGAAGACGGAGCACAAATAAAACAAATCAAGAAAAGCTTGTTCAGTGGGGACCCTCATTAGCAGCGTCCTTTAACACTTAAAAGAATATCATCCTCTCGTTCAGACAGCTGTGATTAAATATTCCCCTTTAAGTCGCACCCAAGAGGTGCATTTTGAAGAAAAAAAAAAAATCTCTAACTATATTTACAGCAAACGTTAAAAGGAAACGAATCAGGAGAAAGTGAAAAGTGGTAAATTAATAGGATGTTTGAAAGCCCAGGCACAGGATATCAGGGGATTGATGGGGGGGGGGGGGAAAGAAAAAAAAAAAAACAAGGGAGGGGAGAATGTTCACCAGAATGAGAGTATTTCTGTAAGCATTATAATCCCATATAGAACATACAGTGCACATTCGTTTAATAAGAGGAAAATGTAAACAGTGTATTGTTTTGATAATGTTTGTAAAATGAGATTTTCAGATTTTATCTTGGCCACTTGATCCAGATAAATCTGTTTCCGACTGAGCACTGAATGGCAACTCTTTCCTAAAATGTTGCACATCCCTGAACGCTGGACTGAAACTGATGTCTAATATGTTGCATATTTCGGAACGCTGAATGGCAAACGTTTTCTAATTTAGGTTTGGGAATGTGTTGTTGAAGCTGCTAGTCTGGTGTGCGTCATGCTCTTCAATGCACAGTCACTCCGAAATGGCAGAGTTTTGGCTGCGAGCTCGGGGGAGAGGGTGGTGCCAGAGGAGCGTTCAGGGGCAGTGCCAACGTGGTGCGGTGATGCGTCAGTGCCCGCGTCTCTTACACTTGCTGATTAGTGCCTCGAGAACAGACTGGGAGGGAAAAAAATGAAAGAAAGAAAAACAGAGTGATGCACAAATACGTCTGGATTTGCAAAAGAGAGGACACAACACAGGGCCATGGTTTTTTTTTTTTCCCCACTTATAAGTATATAAAATATAATATAATTACCATACACTATTTATATAGCTGCATTGTTGGTGTTTAAAAGGTTTAAACAAAAGAGGATTTCACAAGCAAGAATTCTCATGTCTTGTTAATTGCTCTTAGTTGCTTATTACTTGTGAGAATATTAGATGTTAAAAAAAAATTATATTCCTGATCATTTTAAAATTATATATATTCCCCATGACTTTTAAACTTGTTTTGATATATTGTATACGATTTTGAAGGGGAACATTTATAATTTGACAGTTTGTATTCAGGAAAGTGTATTAAACCACTGGATAGTTTTGCTAAATTAAAATTAAAAATTACAATTAAAGCCAACAAATGCAGATGGTCGGAAATAAATAAACAAATAAACTCAAGAAATAAACATCCAGGCATGAACTTGAAACTCGTGTGTGTCGGAGATGTTACAGAAGCACAAAATGGACAGCTACTATACAGGGACTCTTATCAACGTACGTGGACTAGCTTTAAAAAGTGCGATATCTTCTCTACAGATTCATAAATGAGTTTCAGTACTTCAGTCATGTAAAAAGTCCTTGCAATGGTAATATTAGTGTGAGTTTATTACTGTGAGTTTATAGCCTTGCGCCACATTTCTTAGAACTGCGTGTGAGGGACTGTTTTTTTTTTTTTTTTAATCCTCAAACTCTGACAGCACACATCCGCTCTCCCGCTAAGCACTAACTAAAAACTGCAACTCATGTTTTACTTTGGTTTTTACTTCCCTTTCAGTTAAGAGCTATTATTCATTCGTGTGAAGCTTTATCACATGAATTTTGATTTGCTGAGTAAAACCCGGACACTGGCTGTAGCTTATAGGCCAATCTGAATGCTCAGAGGTTTAAGTAATGCTGTGCGATGGCTAAATATACCCTTTGCTTGAGTTTTGGTATTGGTTAGCAATTTTGGGGACTGGAAGTAACATCAGATTCGGCTAGCCTGCTACTGACAAGATGCGTCAGTATCTTGTTCAAGACCAAAAACAATTATTATTACATCAAACATCATATTTAATCATTTATATGCTTCAGAAACCATAGTCAATTCAAATATAAAAAGAAATAGATAGTAATATATTAGAAATATAAAGAAGAAACTATATAAAGAATTATATAGTAGTGTATTGTAATGAACTTCTGAAAATCAAAATCATTCGATTTTGCACGATCAAGCATCAAGCTGACAAAACAACATTAAGAATGTCTCTATTACCCCAAACAGAATTTGAAGGTTAAGTCTGACATCATGATCACTCATCCCTCCCTAACCCTTGATTCATTTCAGCACTCGTGGCATCAACACCTGCACGCACAGATCTCTGACCTGATTGGTCCCAGGCAACGCCTGCAATTAGACAGCGATGTAATCCGGAGCAGGATGAACGCCTAACCAGGCCACAAACAGATTAACAATCTGTAAGCAAGTGATGAGAGGGGAAAAAAACGAAGCTTAGAGGAAAAGAGAGGGGTGAAACAGTACACACTGTGTCGCGGCTTAAATCATACAGATAATCCAAGCCTCCCCTTTTCCGAACCAGTTGCTCTGGCTCTGTGTAAACCCTAATTTAACTCGGCCCGGCTCCAGTGTTTATGAAACGCGCATGTTGCAAGTCCTTAATCCATCTGTGTTTTGCTCAGTTTTTCAGGAGATTACAAAATGGCCCGCTTTCATTACTGATACAAGAGTAGGTGAGACGCAGAGACCCAACGCAAACAAACACGGCTAAATCCCAGTGCCAGCGTAGAAACTTCTGCACCGGTGGTCTTTATTTTTTTTTTCGCCCATTAACCTGATTTACGAGCGTTTTTTCAGTCAGGAAACACACTGTCCCCGCCAAGAGATGAGAGCAGAGTCATGAGAGAAAAATGTAGCTCGAAAACCTTTTTCTCTCCCCTCTCTGTAGGCTGAGCAGATGAGGCAGAGATACAACGCTGCTTGGTTTCCATTAATGCCAAGAGAAGCTCTAAACTATGGGGAGTGGAAGACATTTAAGCTTTAGCAAAAGCCACAGAGCGGTCCTGCGGGCAGCGAAATATTTTCTCATCCCTCCCCTGCTCTTTCTGCGAACACAGCTCAGTGGCAGCGCATTTCCACATTGTCGTGGGGAGGACGTGGCATCGCAGTGGGCTTCGGCCCTTATTACTGCCGTAGAACAACTGTAAAACGATTGATGTTTCTCACCCACACTGGTCACTGGAGGTTTTTTTTTGTCTTCTCCCTGGAGTGAAATGGGAAATAAAACTGCTGTGCAAATAAAAGATCCGAGCAGAACGGATTTAAGATTATACGCCTAGAATGGACTCAATGGTCCTTCTTTGTTGCACCAAAATGATTTCTTCATGTTGTACCGAAAACATGTGGGTTGTCCATGTTCCATGCCCCCGCCTCGCTGTCAAACATAACACACTGATCCAACAGCCTGAACAATTTCTGTTTGGAAACACAGGGAACATTTCGAGATGCCAAACAGTTGGATTCAGCCTTTTGTTCAAATCTACCCTGAGAAACATTTGTCATTTGCACTTTGTACCACATTTCCCTTGGAGGTTAATCAGAGTCCAGTGTGAAATAATGATTCACATAATATACAAAACTTTGTTACAGTTGGAAAGACAGTCGACATACAGGATTTTTTTTAAAGGCATTTCGTTTTGCAGGTCCGGCCAACTGTGAACTGAAGTGAACCGCAAATGTTGAGTTGGACAAGAATATCAAAACACCTACCAACGATGGGGCCAGACGATGTGCAGGGGCCGCGGCAGTCCTCTTTCTGGATCAGAACACCGCTTGGACGCTTGTCGCTGCTCCAGCTCTTCTGCATCGCACTCGTTTCTTTGTTCCTTCTCATTTTCAGACATCGTGGAGCTAGTGAGATTTATTAAATGAATACCAAGCAGGAATAAGAGCTAATAAAAAGCATAATCTCAAATTGTATTGTGTTTTCTAGCCCACCGTCAGCATAAATATAGCACGTATACAGTGAATTTATAGAATATATAATATATAGAGGCACATTTTATGATACACGTATGTCAGTATTATGTCATTTACCTAGCTGCTGCTATTTCAGGATGCTTTTGGGAACCTTGCGAGCTGATATTATGCCGAGACTGGGTTTGTCTTAGCAGGAGCTTGTGTTCAGGCAGAAATCTAGAAAAGAAAGAAACCATGGCATAAATAGCTGCTGAAAACCAGGCATGACAAAGTCTATATTTAACTTTTCCTAACGTGCATTACATCTCTCAGTCACAAGGTCCTTAAAAGTCCTCATGTGCATCCTTTTGTTCCGACAGAGGAACAATTAATTAATGTGCAACACGCGAGTGCGAGAACACAAAAACGTTGATTACTTTACAAATGAACATACGTCATCTTTTTCCTTTGCCCTACACTAGGAAATCTGTCACAGTGCCCTTTCCCACAGACTAAAATAAAACCAGGTAGGAGTTTGAGTGACGTGCACTGTACATGATTATTACAAGTTAGTTAAAAACAAGTCAGGTTTTTTTGTGTTATTGTGTGCCAACAGACATCTATAAAGCACAGCAGAGACATTCCCGACTTCCCTCAGACTGCCTATATGCTGCTTCGTTGCACTGGGAGGCCTAATTGCAGGTTGTGCAATGGACTTCAGCCAATTAGCTATTCGAGAGCAAAGATTCCCTCCCGTCGCGTACTGACGCGTTATTATTTTTTGCAGCAGAGCAGAACTGAGGGAGCAGCCATAAGCCCGAGACTCAGCGCTGAAGAATGAGCCATCGATGGCTTGAAGTGAGCACAATGAAAGACATCGATAGTAGCAGGCTCATCACACTAAAGAAATCATCATAAACAATGGCATTACACATATTCTTTTTATTTCATTGGCTTGCACGCACCGATTCATGCAGATGAGCTTCTGGCGCAACTTTTTACTTTCAGAGCCTTTAATTCCTCTCTTGCCCACTAGCTACAAATGAATACCACAGAAACCTTGGACCATGGCAAGCAAAACACAGTCCTAGTTTCTCAGATAATCTCTAGTAGACAGTGCCATGCCTTCAGCAGTCATTTCCCAAAGGAAGAAAGTTCATTATTTTGGCCTGACTGAAATGGATCCTCTAAGTAGTGCCTTCGCTGCGCCAAAAACTTTGTGGTGGAGGGCGACGGCGCGGGATGACTAACTACTAACCGATTTAGCACAGTGGCCCACAATATGTTTGCAATACACGGAGGAGCGTTCCAATTGCTGGAGATCTCATCTACTTCAAAACGAAGTGAGCTATAAAGTCAGGAGTGTAAAAACCAGCTTCTCTTTGAGGTACATACAAACGACTGACTTCTGTGGTGTGGAAGCCCTTTTTCGCTTTACACGTTCCTGGTTAGCTCATGGCCCGGCTGAGTCTCAACCCACAGTCAAAAACTGTTCAATTTTCTATGTGATAATCTGGTGTCCTGGAGTGTTCGGGCATCACCTTCAAAAAGCAACATTTAGACTGCGTAAAGCTGGAGAAATTCACGTCAAGGACAGAAAGGCTTAACAAACAGCTGTCTGGCTGGCAGGACTTTGGTGCGCCGACCTCACCGTGTTCTATTCGCTTGGAAAAGTATTTCACAGAAAAATTCTGGAAATAATAATAACCCCCTACTGGGTTGTTTACACTAGGTGTAGGCTAATATGGATGTAATGGATGTAGTAGCACGCAGTATGGATGACAACAGGCTTGCGTGATATGGATTTTTCCATGCTTGTGATTCACAATTTTAAAAAAAACCACAATCAACTATTTAATCGTCCAGAACAAAGAAGACAGATCAACGAACATTTCAGATCTAAGAAGAGTACAGGAAAGAGTAATAATAATATCAGCTGTACAGTCGGGAAAACTCATCACAAAAACTCAGCTGGATGGTGGATTTTTTTAGATGATTCTCCAGTACTGCACACTAAACATTTAAAATAATAATAATAATACAACTTTGACATACATAATCCTTTTAAAATTTGATGTGTAATGTCCACTAAAAGTGTGTCTGCCACTCAAAGTGTTTGAATGCCTTTTCACGCTGAATGATGCAGGAGAGAAAAACAAAACAAAACACTATTTTATTACTTTCTAATTATCATCACCATTAACACTACTTGTAAATTTAAGATCTGACACTTCATTTAATTTTTTAGATTAAAATTTCCATCCTTTTGTCTAAAGTGCTGTTTTTAACCATTTTTGGCAGAAAAAAAAAATGACTGGAAGGGGGTGGAGATTCCAGGTGGTGGTGTTATGGTTTGTTCAGTGTACAGTGTACTGGGGGAAAATAGATAATCTACTCTTTTGGCATATTTCCGATTTTAAATTGTGGTGCTCCCAAGCAACATGCATTTTGTTTGGCAGTTCTGGATCACTAGCATCACTGGATATCATGGCAGTGTAAAATTGTGAAAAAATGATTAAATCTTTATATTGCACAAGCCTAGACAACACCGTTAATGTTTTCTATGTACAACTCTTCTTTTTGTCCTTCTTTTAAATGGGCTTTTGGTCATTTTTTGTCCATTTCACTAAAAAATTGGTCTGTCTGTGCTCAGACTTATAGTGCATATCTTATAAAGCCATTTTTCTCTCATCATCTGGTAAGCGATGCTGCGACTTTTTCATACACAAGACTAGGTTTCATGTTCTGAGAAATTTTCCTCTCAAAAATAACCTGGAGATCCAAAGGCTCTGCATCCAAATGCTCGAAAACTGGCAGAGATGCCTTTAAAAGTATAGATTTTTTCCTGCTAATTTTAGACAGGACATTCTTAGACTGTGCCGGTCTCCAAATTAGTATAGTACTCATAAGCAAATGATAAACTTTATATTCTCTACCAAACCTCAAAAGACTAAACATCAACAGAGGCCACTCAACAGCTTTACCTCGACCAACTTGGTGCCAAAGCTAAAGTTTTGGATGGATGATTTTGCAAACAAATAAGGACAGAGAGCTGGCCTGTGAAACACTGCACCAAATAGATGAAAAGAAGTACTCGGAGAGAGCTGTGAGCGATGGAGGTGCTTCGCGAGCTCAGAGGAAAATTTCATTTCAAGAGCCATTTTGAAAATTACATGAAGCGGGTTTTGACTAGGCAATAAAAACAGGGCCATGTCCACCGGAGGGAAGGGTACTTAAAGAGAATGCCGCCAATTAGCTTATTTATAAATCAACGGCAATTTCAGTGATGACTTTACCTCACGTTTGATTAAATGTGAAAGGATGGCAGGGCAAAAGAGAGAGTGGGAAAAAAATCAAAGTCAAAAATCATTTGATCTAATTTCCTTTATTGGCAATAATCACAAGCGGTTCCGCTTTCCCTGGCTAATGAAAAATGCCATTGATCTTGAGGTTGGCCGATGCAATAGCTCAGAAACTGAAAGAGCTGGAAGCGAGTCAGGCTCGGTCTCTACAATTTGGGCAACGCTGCAAAACCGGGCTAAAGCAAAACTCTCAGGATGACTTAACGCTCCCTGTGCATTAAACAAAAGAGACTGATCGCGCAGAGGTTGAACATGGGCAAGGGCAGAGCTGGGACTGTAACACTGGCATCATTAATCTCATCATAACGGGCGTCCTGCACGGTGGCCTGACAGAGGTTGAACATTACGGGCACAAGAGACCTGAAGAGAGCTTCGGAAATGTGGTCCGAGAAGGTCATTATTGCACATTAATATCCACATTCATCACTTTGAACTGACCTCACAGGGGCGGCAGGACTCCCACCCCGGATCTGGCTCATAGCCTTTTCATGCAGCTTGTTAAAATGAGACGCGAGTACAAAACTGTACCGCTAAAGCCCGAAGAGAGAGTACTTCACTACAAAGTCACTGACAAAGATTGATAGGAGAAAAGCGCAGGTCACTGACGGGAAATGGAAGTAAAGCCTTGGAGTGTATCAGTAATAGTGTCTGAGCAGGTCTGCTTAAACTTATTAAATAGCACCATGTTATCGAACAATGCTAGAAAACTTCACATACACAATATGAATGGGACCCCGAGCTAGAGCTGCACGAATAATGATTAAAATCGCAATGCTGATTCACTTTTCTTTTCAAATTCGACTGAAGAACAGCATTTGTGTGCCACTATTCCTTATCTGACATTGCAGGCATGCACCCGAAGAAAAAAAGGAGAAACAATGTCAGAAAGCTTCCAGTGAATTTTAAAACAACCCAAACATTCACTTGTACTTGGAAGGAAACACTAAAATGTTTAATACATTATGTACTAATTATTACATTTCTAGTTACTAAACAATTGCAATGTACGGACTGAACGAAAGGGGCAACTGATTCATGGCGCTGCATGTGTCATCTCACTGAAAACTTGCCAGCGATGCACTGCACACAAAGCATGTTTACCAACTCTGATTTTCACCAAGTGGGAATATTGCCGTGCCTAATTATTTAACCAGCTGTTAATATTGCTAAAAAGTGCAGCGGCCACACTGAACACTTGGCAGCCTAATATGATTAAAGTGCTGTTTTTGAGGAAGTACTAACATTATAGGAAATCAAAATGCCTGATGCATTAATGTATTTTCGCTCCTTATCCAATAGTTGTTCTTTTCAGTGACCCTGAAACTCTTATGGTGGAGCTTGCGGTACTAAAGATGAGTCAAACACAAGCTTCACAAAACTCCAAAACAAAGAAACCACATGAAATGCAATTGTTAAAGCAGCAATCCAGCAATGTAAGTGTTACCATGTACAAAGAGAGCAAGTGAGTAAAATTGGAAACATGTAGTCTAAGCCTCTACAGAAAAAGCCCTCAAAAAAGTACAATGTGTTATATACAATGTACCTGACATTTCTTTTTTTTTTTTTGGTGATTTTTGCACACAGGCGGTAGAAAGACGGTAAGTACCTGATAAGAAGCTCCAGAGTTTCTATAGTTGGAACAGTGTCTATGAATGTATACAGTGGGAACAATGGGATGGCGCTTTGTGTGTTGTTGTCATGCAAAAGTGAGAAAAATGGGGAAAACACCCAACACGTTGGAAACTGTGGCAGCCTTGAGTTGACATGTTATACAGCAACAAAATTATCTTTCGCACTATTTGTGAAAGATATGCTCCTCAGGGGGTTTCCTGCGCTGGGAATGCAGAATATAAACAAGCTCAGGACCTTTTTAGCTCTTCAAAAATTCAGTGGAAAAGAAGT
This sequence comes from Pangasianodon hypophthalmus, assembly GCF_027358585.1. Classification (NCBI taxonomy): domain Eukaryota; kingdom Metazoa; phylum Chordata; class Actinopteri; order Siluriformes; family Pangasiidae; genus Pangasianodon; species Pangasianodon hypophthalmus. The sequence goes on along the minus strand of NC_069714.1, from coordinate 5,946,177 downwards.
CCCAAGTGCTACAAGATGACTTTTTTACTAGTGGTACAGTTATATATATTGTCCTTTTTTTTTTTGGCTTTAGAAGTGGGATGTTATCCACATTACAAGCTCAAATCAACAGTTTTTGTTCCAGCATATGGGGAAACCCAGAACGAAGTCTTTCAATGTCATTGAGTATTCCACATTACTGAATAAAACAACTCATCAAAGCTATAAACAAAAATCCATCTATTGTAACTTTTTTTTTTAAATAAAAAATATGTGATTTATCATGATTACATATTTCCAAACCCATGGCTAGTCCCCAATTACTTAGGACAAATATCTCAAGTTGTATTTTTTTCATCCTCGTCCTTGCTTCATTCCTATTTATCACGGTTTGCTCTGAGCACTTCAAAGCACCATATGGACTCGATTGTGGCTCAGTCCTGGCACATGCAATCTGCAGATCAGAAGCATGCTGTACCTTTGGGTTTTACCGTTGGATTATTTTCACAGGGGACATGCTGAGGAGTCATCGTGACTGAGCCTAGAGATCCTTTTTTTTTTTTTTTAGACCAATCCTACAAGAACTGTGAGGTACAATCTTACTTGAATGAAACAAATGAGAAAAGGTGCCTGCCAGATGTTCCACCGACAAGATTAAACGCTTGACGGTTTGATTAAGAAAGCCCCGGACTCTTCATCTCCTCGCTCCAACCGCATTACGGCTTCAGAGCAATTGGAAAAAAAAAAGAAACTGTTGCAAGGATGAGTGATGTGGCGTCTGAGGATTTGGAGTTCCAGTGCCAAGTTGATAAGTATTCCTGACCTCCATCAGGCCACGCTCTGGTCAGCTCCGAGTTTAAGGAAGGATAGCGCTGAATAGAATGCAACATCTTCATCTGTGATGATCCATATACGAAATTACACATAAGGCCTGTTGTGTCGTTGGCAAAATCATTGCAGCTCTTGATATTTTAGTGTCTAGAGCGCAGATACATGACAAATCAAATGGATATCCACAAAGTTGCACGGTATCTGCATTCAACATTGTCTTAAAATCCAATGCATCTTTGTGTCAGTGTTAAATTAATGTACATCAATCACTACACCTCAAAACACAGTGAAAAACATTCAGTGAGACAGGAAACACACTTGCCCAGAATTTATGTCTGACACTGAATTTTTTGCATAACATTTGTGAAAAGATGCAGATCATCACAACCAATGCAAACCTCCCAAATGTGCCATTGATTTCCATCCAGAGATTAGTCTTCACCTAGTCTTAAACCAGGAAAGCTTTTTCATTATTGAAATAACATGGCCCAGAACAAGACTTACTCCACGTCCAAGTGGCTTTGATCTAACTTTCCAACTTTGCCATTGTGAAACTTTGATATGGAGCTGTTTCCTTTTGAACCTCGTTGAAGGAATCTCTGCAGCAGGATATCCTGCCATCTGCTTCGGCAACACAATCATTCCACGAGTCAGTCATTGGAGGCAGGCCACTCCTCAGAGAGTCACATCAATGGCTTTGAAGCGCTTTTTAAAACCAGCCAAAGAGCCCTCTTTTCCCCCACAACTTTTAAAAAAGTAGCTTCAGTTATCTGCATCGAGTTAAATGGGCTAATGAAAACCTGTCTTTCCAGACAATGGAATCCTGGTAAGAGATCACCAAGATATTGTTTCCTCTTGATGAGGCTAATTGCACTGGGATTTCGGTCACAAGGGAGGGTGTGTCATTGTTAAATCATGGTCTTTAGGATCAATACGGTAATAACTGTCCATTTTATACCTCAAAGACAAATGGCACGGTCATTCCAGGAAACATTTAATGCCACTTAAGTGGAAATAGCATTTGAACCTTAAGGAGTAAATTTAATGAAGAAACGAACAACAAAACAATTGGAAATGTACCATAACAATGTCCGGTGGTATAGATAAGTCCGCTTATATGAGGAATCCCGGATTTCTTGTGATTCAATACATAAACAGCCAGTGGGCTTGAACTGTTGCAGAAGCTTAAACCTTGAAATAGAAGCTGGAATGCTTACTAACCTGTCATCAGTATCCCTAAATTTGGATTATAAACATTTATGAAGCTTCGCCACTCCTTAAAAGTATTCTGTAGTACTTCACACAACTCTTTATCGCTGAATAAATCCTCACAGTGGAAATGGAAAGGTTATCCTACAACATTAAACGATTGGATATTTAATTACTACATCATTAAAAAGGTCTTAACAAAAGGTAGCTGTGAATAAAAAGGCATTTAAATTCAAAGTGTGTTTGACCCTTGTCTGCTGGCGTATTTTACTTTATATATTTTCAAAATCCTTAAACAATGTTGGTTGGAATCCTTGGGCATGTTGACGGATGACTGGTCATGCATATAATCACTTCCTTACACTCTGTGATTTTCCTGTGGATGGGGCAAATTAGCATCTGAAAATGAGCTGAGAAACACTGTAGGCGAGAGCCTTGCGTCATCACTGTCAGTTCACTTACAGTGCCTCTTAGCTGTGACACACACACACAGTGTGCACACACACAAACACAGTTACATTTAAGTAATTTAAGCTGCACAGGAAAAGTTTGGGCCTGCCTCTGCGCATAAGCATTCATACTGTACAAACAAAACTTCTGGATTTTGAAATGAATTATGTGCTAGAGCCGGGTCGGTTCAAACGTCAAAACTTTACTTAAACACAGTTAGATAAGTCATGTTGATTAGGAACATACAAACTTGCGACTGCTTTGTGAAACTCTGTGTGTTGTGAAATAATAAATGACCCTGTTATGACACATGGCGACATAAAAAAGTGATATTGCAGACACTGTCCAAAAACTAAACGGAGCTGCCAGTTTATTAGGTGGCTCTTTCCTTGTATGTAATGCTTCTGGATCAGAAGACATAATGTTATGGTTTAAGCATGCATCCTTTATCTCCATTATAGGTTGTGGCCAAAATAAATTACTGATGTGAGAAGAACACTTACACAGTATATGTTAATTCAGCTAGGTCTAACAGAGGGGAACACAACAGGGTGGAAATGCCACACTAAGCTGTTCTATCAGCAAAATCAGCCATGGCTGTATAATCATTGTTACTGCAATGTGACAGCAGCCTGAGTTCATTTCTTAAAGAAAAAGTACTATATATTAACAGGGTGGGAAGTTATTTTCACAGGAAAGAAAAATTTATCGAAGAGGTCTAAAGTAGAAGATTGAGAAAATGTATGTATTTTTTTTTTAAATAGTGTCATGTTAAAGACATTAATTTTATTAATTGTGTAATATTAAACATGCACTGACGGAGCACTTTATTAGGAACACCTGTGCACCAACACATTCATGCAATTATCTAATCAGCCAATCATGTGGCAGCAGTACAATGCATAAAATCATGCAGATACAGGCCAGCAGCTTCGAGTAATGTTCACATCAACCATCAGAATGGGTTTAAAAAAAAAAAAAAAAAAAAAAAGTGATCTCATTCATTTTAACTGTGGCATGATTGTTGGTGCCAGATGGGCTGGTTTGAGTATTTCCAGAACTGCTGATCTCCTGGGATTTCACAACACAACAGTCTCTAGAGACAGATTCTCTTCACTTCACATGGTGTATACACACACACAAACATATATATATATATATATTTTTAGTACAAACTTTGTTATAGATTTGTATTTTATGACTTCTACATTATTGATTCAGTACAAAAACATTTTAGATTCCAAACATTAGTTTTCCAGCACAAAATTAAATGTTACAGAACAATGTTTGTATGTCAGTAAAGAAAGCAGAATATTACGTAAGAGACACTTTTCAGACAAAAAAACATAATGAAGGCTGCTGGGTTTCGCTGCAAAAATAAGAAGCGAGTGCAACAGTCAAATTCTCCAGAAGAACTGTGGCTGGTTCTGCAAGATGCTCAGTAACACTTACAGCTCATTTCCTTATAAAACTGCACACACTGCACCTGAGACTATTTATTTTTTTTAAAGCAACAGGCTGTCACACCAAATATTGACTTTGTTTCATTTATTACTGTTTACTGCTCTTTATATATTTTTTTAAAATGTAGAAACATTTAATTTAATTATTTTTGAAGGCCTAAGACTTTTGCACAGTACTGTATCCATACACACACACACACATACATACACACACACACACACACACACACACACAAAATCAGGTCCATAAGTATTTGGACAGTGACACAATTTGGCCTCTGTACACCACCATAATGGATTTGAAATGAAGTAATAAAATGTGAAGTGTAGACTTTCAGCTTTATTTCAAGGGGTTTAACAAAGATATTGCATTAACTGTTTAGGAATTACAGCCCTAAGTCTGGAACCCTTGGACATCACCAAATGCTGTTTTGCCAGGCCTTTACGGCAGCTGCCTTCAGTTGCTCCTTGTCTTCAGTTTTGTCTTCGGTAAGTGAAAAGCATGCTCAATTGGGGTAAGGTCATCAGACATTTAAGAACATTTAATGTCTTTGCTTTAAGAAGCTCTTGAGTTGCTTTCGCAGTATGTTTTGGGTCATTATCCAACTGTACTGTGAAGTGCCATCCTATCAGTTCTGCAGCATTTGAATGAATCTGAGCAGAAAGTGTAGCTCTATACAATTCAGAATTCATCCTGCTACTTCCATCAGCAGTCACATCATCAATAAACACCAGTGAGCCTGTTCCATTGGCAGCCATACATGCCCATGCCATAACACTGCCTCCACCATGTTTGACACATGATGTGGATCATAAGCTGTTCCTTTCTTTCACCATACTTTTCTCTTCCCATCATTCAGGTACAAGTTAATCTTGGTTTCATCTGTCCAAAGAATCTTATTCCAGAACATGGGAGGCTTTTTTAGATGTTTTCTGGCAAAGACTAATCTGGCTTTCCTCTTATTGAATGTTACCAGTGGTTTGCACCTTGTTGTAAACCCTCTGCATGTACATTCATGAAGGCGTCTCTTGATTGTAGATTTTGACAATGATACGCCTACCTTCTCGAGAGTATTCTTGATTTCTGTTGATGATGTGAAGGGGTTTTTCTTCACCAAGGAAAGGATACTGCGATCATCCACTTTAGTTGTCTTCTGTGGTCTTCCAGGCCTTTTGGTGTTGTTGAGCTCATCACTGCTTTCTTTCTTTTTAAGAATGTACCCAACTGTTGATTTGGCCACACTTAAGGTTTTTGCTATCTCTCTTATAGATTTATGTCATTTTTTCAGCCTAATGATGGCCTCCTTCACTTGCATTGAGATCTCCTTGGACCTCATATTGGTAGCTCCAGTTGAACAGCTGCCAAATGTCAACTCAATACCTGATATCAACTCCAGACCTTTTATCTGCTTCATTTGTCTTGAAGTAATGAGGGAATGGACCACACCTGGTCAATTAACTTCTTGTCAGTCAATTGACCAAATACCTTTGAGCCCCTGAAAATGGAAGTACTTTGCTTAAAATGGCTGTAATTCCTACATGGTAAATGCCATATTTTTGTTATTTTTGTGGAACCTTAAAAATAAAGCTGAAAGTCTACACTTCGATCACATCTTGATTGTTTTATTTCAAATCCACTGTGGTGTTATATAAAGGCAAAATCACAAAAACTCTGTCAGTGTCCAAATACTTCTGGACCTGACTGTACTTACAGCCCTGACTATATATGCACCGATCAGCCATAACTTTAAAACCATGGACAGGTGAAGTGAATAAAATCTCATTACAGTGGCAACTGTCAAGGTGTGGGATATATTAGGCAGCAAGTGAACAGTCAGTTCTTTAAGTTGATGTGTTGGAAGCAGGAAAAATGGGCAAGCGTAAGGATCTGGGTGACTTTGACAAGGGCCACATTGTGATGGTTAGACGACTATGTCAGAGCATCTACAAAACAGCAGGTCTTGTGTGGTGTTCCCGGTATGCAGTGGTTAGAACCTTCCAAAAGTGGTCCAAGAAAGGACAACCAGTGAACTGGTGACAGGGTCATGGGCACTCAAGGCTCACTGATTCACATGGAAATTGTAATGCTACAGATTACAAAGACATTCTAGACAATTATGTGCTTCCAGCTTTGTGGGAATAGTTTGGGGAAGAACCACATATGGCTGTGTCAGGTGTCCACAAACTTATGGCTATATAGTTTATATGATAGCAATCCAATTCAGACATGACAGTATCTGAGCTGACTTACTGCAAGCTTGCCAAGTGATATGAAACATCAGAATTATGTTGGTGACGTTTTCAGTTCATTATGTGCAAGAAGCATGCTGTTGGTATCACAGAATGCATAAAAATGTTAACACCTGGAATAAAAAAAACATGTCTGATCTAGTACCAAACCAATAATGATACTGAGTATCAGGTCAGTGCAGCCTTAAGGAAAATGTCTCTGAAAATCTAACATGCCATACTGTAGTTTTTGTGCATATAAGGAAAAAAAGGTGTTAAAAAAGATGTCTGTCATCAAACACATTGCAAATGAGATTCATAGACCCATAAATACAATGACTTCTCAAAGCAGAGTGGACATTTCACCCTGAAGCTTGTGTTTTTTTGCAAAATTGAGAATGAAGGAACTGTCATCAGTGAAAATCTTCCTGCTTCTCGGGATGCTGATAAAACTGCAAATACATTTAAATACAGATAAGGCATGCTGCTGAAGCACAAGTATTTATTCTGCTCCACTTATAGCTGAATGAACTGTTTTAACACAGCTGTAGCTTGCTGAAATCCGATAGAACATTGACGCTTGAGGGTGTGAGCCACAACACTGTCTGTGTGCCTGTGTGCTTTTCAGCAGGAGTGTGTCAAGCGCAGGATATTAAAGCTGTCTAATCACCTTCTTACACAACCTTGTCCACTTGCCATTAACCATGCTAGTGTACTTCATCAGCTTCTGGGGGTGGATTTAAGGAAAAAAAAACAAAGAAAGAAAAGGAAAGCTATCATTTTTAATCAGTGGAGCAGTGATCCCTAGAAGGCAAATTGCAGATTGCAGAGGGATGGAGGGAAAGACTGGAATGAAGGAACAGACCTTGTGACATCGGGGAAGCGGATGGGGAAGTAAAGGACGCAGCATTTGGGCCGGATGAGCTGCTCCAGGCCTTTGGGTCGGTGATCGGGCATCGTCTTCATGAAGCTGGAGATGGAGGACAGGAACGAGTCCATGTTGAATGCGGAGTTGAACAGGACCACGTCTGCCACCAAGCTGGAGGTAGACAAAAGCATTATATAAGATGAAAGTGATAGCAGGAGTCAAAATAATGAAAACACAATCATGGAAAGCACAGAAGCATGGAGTAGATATTCACAAGGACTAGTAATATTGATTTAATTACATCCAATAAAACATAAAACCAAACAGTGACGAGCTGTTTTTAATTGTTGTACAAATTAACAGCGATTAAAGAATGAGTTGTGCCACAGCACTCAATTAGCATTCAAATTAGCAGGGCATAAGCTGCAAGCCTTTTAAATATCACCACACTGTCGTAATTATAAACAAACAGAGAAGTTAACTGAGCAAGCAAAGTGGCCAGACTATAAGCATAAAGCATAACAATTACACAGTAGCTTTAAAAAAAAAGACAGTTCTAATTGCTGCATCAAGATTAATGAAGATATTCAATGATTCACGATTCATAGCAAGCGAGGCAGCAAATGCTTTTAACGACAAAGTAGGCCTGTAAAATCACAGTCCATCTGACTGCTACGCTATTAAATTCTTCACTGGAACTTCTACATTACTACACATACATCTGAACATCTGAGGATGTGGTTTAGGAAATGCACTTCAAAAAAAAAAAAAAAAAAAAAAAAAAAAAAAAAAAAAAAAAAAAGGGCTAAAAAACAGTACTGAACCAGAATTAGGCACACTTTTACTGCAGATGAATTACCACGAAAGGATCTGGTTGTAGCCATACTGGAAGTCTCTCTCTTGGCTTTTGCGGACCGGGTAAATCAACTGGTTTTCGTGAAAGTAGAGGATCTTCTTCAGAGCAGTGAGGTCTGGCCGCAGGGCCACCAATTCGGCGAGGTTAAGCACAGAGCTTGTTAATAAAATCCTGAAGAAAAAGAAAACTATTATTAATATAACCACACTATTAATGTAACTTTGCAAAAACACTATGCATTTTCATTCTTGATCAGTTTAAAAAAAATAAGTGAACTGTTTGAACATATCCAGCAGTCATGTGTCACAGTCATGAATAAGTAAAGGGCTCGTCTCAAATTGCTGTGTTAGGTGCATTACTGAGGGGCAATAATCTGTGTGCTGGGACACATAGTGAAGTGAAGTGAAGCGAAGTGAAGGGTGCTACTCGAGGCTGTGTCCCTGTCTGCGTTAAGAGCTTTGGGATAGAGAAAGTGAGCTTTGAAGCTGCGTCATTCATCTCCCTAAATGAACCCAACCCCCTATACACTTTGCTCCGAGCTCAGCTTCTTTGATGTGGCGAGCCTGCGGCCTCGAGACCACGACACGCTCTGGGTTTAACTCGCATTCTTACACTGATCTACGAACGGTTTCTCTTACACAAATCCTAACCTCGATCATTATATCACGAGTCATGAGGCCGCTTTCAAACTGCTGGGAAAAAAGCTCTTGTTATCATGTGTTCATCAGTACACAACGCTGTCTCTGCACAGCAAAACCAAGGCGCAGACCTAAAGCAGATGAAGGATCGCTATTTTTGGTCTATATTCCTGCTGGAAAGGGTCCAGGCAATACACTCGGTTACAGTACTAATAAAAAACGGGGACATGCTCTTGCTGCCTTTGAACTCAAGGTGATGAGTGAAATTTGATGCATCTGTTCAATTCGGTTTAAATCACACACGTGTGTGTGTGTGTGTGTGTGCGTTTGCGCCCAAATCAGCTAAGTATTAAAGATATTAGTACTGTACACAAGCCAAATTCATAAAAAACAGACATCATGCATTGGTTAAGACAGAATGGATCCTTATATTTGAAGTTTTTATTCCTCTACATGGAACAAAATTCCACAGAGGTTCTGAGACACCCCGAAACAGATCACGAACAATCTCAAGTTAGCATAAAAAGAATAAAACTACAGCTTTCAATCAGTGTGAAGTCATTTTATGGCACTTTTGTACAATAACATTTCTATAATGGCTCATAGTAGTTGTGTAATAACACAGAAGTATGGCAGGACACTGTGATAAATAGATATATAAAGTCCATTTTTAAAATATTCTATCAATTTCAACAACCAAATCATTTATCACTTGCACTGACACTGTAGTGTTATGTACCATTTAGTGTCATTCTTTTTAAAAAAAGGTTGTTGTAAGCAGACACCGTGACATACTGAAATTAGGTTGGGCGTTTATCATTCCGTAAATTTTTCATACCACTCCACCCATAAGCCCAGAGTGTGGACTGCTCCTGAGGAATTCTGACTCTAGAAGAAGCCAAAATCCCGAGAGACAGAAAATGACAACGTGAACATGCTTCCCCTTCCTCGAATTCCACTGCCGAGTCAGCTCCCTGGAATCTGAGGCCTCCAGTACAATGACTATGCCTGCTTCCATAGTCTGGTGGACGGATGTTGGTAACCCATTAGAGCACATGCCTGTGTAGTCTCGGCCTGCCGCAGAGTTGTTAGGACATGCTGTGGTAAGCCATGTGAGATCTTTTGGGTGTATACAGTCTGAGCAAAATTATAATCCCTAAATACAGTCATATTCCATAAATGCATGATTTGGAGTATTATCAGTATTGCAGGGTCTTGGTGCTTGGCCCCCTGTAAACGCTGCTTACCACCAATTTGTATTCACACAATATATTTGTTATTTGCTGGAAAAAATCCTTTCACCAGCGGAAAAACATTTTAAAACCCTCAGCCAGTAATTTCGTGATGTTCCATAAATCAATCATCACTTTGCGGCAGAATAAAAGCATTCTCGTGTTAGATTTTAACTAGCACACACTATTGGTCCATTGATCAAATATGGAAAAAATCACAACAAACGCGTCAGCGCTGTAACGTAATATGGGTGTGCTTTAAACATGAACACCATTTTTTACTCATAACCGTGTATTTCCTTTCACTCCTACTCAAAACACATCCTCTTATACAGTACATCAACCCAAGTTTAGTTTCTCAGTACACAATTTACTGAGAAGCCTTTCACCAGCAATGAGTGTAAGCTCTTAAAATGCCATCCTTTAAAGGTAATTTGTTATTGGCAGACGCAGGATTTTCTTTCTCGTCACAAGCCCATAATTGTCGCCCACCGGTTGTTTCCAGCGCCGACTGCTAACTGAAACCAAAGCAGATGTTTTTGGTCCAAAAGGGACCTGTAGGACAGCAGACATGGTGGGTGGCTCTGTTACTTTGTTTGCTTAGTCATACTCCTAATTGTATAAGAGTGTTTTGAGTGAAAGGTGCCGTTTTGGAAAGACCGTCGTTGCTCCTGGCATAATACGGCTGCAGAAATTTCCCCTCCTATAATTAACACGGGGAGCAAGAGTGAGCTCATGAATTATTCATTTTGGCCTGTCTCTATTCATTAAGCTTGGCTATGCACAAATATTTTGTTCACTCTACGCTTTAAATGGCCAAAATATTGATATGTGGTGTAATATCTGTAGCTTACTTACCATACACGGTTTCACAAAAGTCATGCCAAATTAATATTTGTTTCAGCATTGATTTTTTTTTTTTCTTTGTAGATTTTTCTTCTCCACAAGTATTATACAAGAAGTGACACATTTTAAGGTTTGCTCCGGGTTTTCCCCACCCACCATTTGAAAGGAAAGGAGGAGAAAGTCTCGACAAATGCTGCTGTTCATGTGCGTGTAGAGTTTTAGCCCCAATAAGAATAATAATAATAATGATAATAATAATAATAATAATAATTTCTGTTTGTAGTGAAGTGGTAGCTATTGAAAGTGCCTCACAAAACCAAAGTGTGTGTCTAGTGTCACAGCGACAGAGGAGAATCTACTGTAGCACCACGTTGCATCAAATTCACTTCTTGGAAGCTCTATACAAACGAGCGAAAAAGAGTGTGCCACTCACTGTCTACATACGTTTGCTTATTTCTGCAACCTTTTCTGCAACTGCAACCTTTTCAAAAAAAATCACAGTTAGGAGAGGAACGATGTGCAATCTTATCATGAACTGTTCATTGAAATTATGACCTAGGACCTGCTCATGCTCCAAGACCACAACTGGCCCAAAGGCATTGATCCTTTCTAATCACTCAGTTGTTTAGGCAAAATCAAAAAACAAACAAATATATATATATATATATATATATATATATATATATATAATATATATATATATATATATATATATATATATATATATATATATATATATTTATATATTATTACTGTATTTACTGTGGTTTAATATACATATATATTTTTATATATATATATTAAACCACAGTAAAGAGCTTTCACTTGCCTGCATGGTCACACTGAGGAGCAAACAGATGAGACAAGCATTTATAGTGTGTGTGTGTTGCAGTGTACTGTAGTGTGTAGAATGCCGTCCCTAGAAAATGTGGTCAATATGTCATTTGTTCTACTTCACAATTACACAAATGCACGAGGATAATGCAGATGTCAATTACGGGGGGCTAGGAGACCTATGATGATGCTCTAAAACAACCACAGGTCATGCGGTTGCTTCCTATTTGGCTTGACCAAAATAGACAGTGGATTTCCCCTTGACACAACATGATCCTAACAGTCATCCCCAAAATCTTTCGCATATTTCAAAACTCCCATCTAGATCCAGCATGACCATAAACAGTTCATACTATTTTTAATACGGTTGAGGTTGAGTACAAAACTAAGGTCCAAAACTAAGGTCTATATCGAACACATCATTTCCCTGCTTGATTTTATGATTTTATTTAATTGATTTAATGATTTTATTTCCTCCAATTCTAACAGTTAAAAGAGACGAACCAAAAAAAAAAAAAGTGCAATAGTATCATTATTATTATTATTATTATTATTACTAGCACAAATACCCTAGAAAATATGTAGAACACGATAAAATAATATTGTTTACATGAGCCTCCTGTCAGTCATTTCATAGACACACCCTTTCTTTCCACCTCCGAATGAAAGGAAAAGTTTTGCTAAGTGCCAAACGCAATCAGATGCGTGTAACCACTGTTACAACCACTGTTAAAATTATTCAGATTGAACAGATAATGCGTCCTAAACGAATACAAACTGAAGACCATTTTTTTTTTTTTTTTTTTTTTTTTTTTTTTTTTTTTTTTTTTAAGAAAGCTTGCCAAAAAGCTGCACAGTAAGTGTACATTCCCACAGGATGATAAAAAAAAAAAAAAAAGTGACATGGTGGCAAGATTTTTATTTTAATGTAGAGCTCTAAGACACCTCGGAAAAGCTTGTGGGGAAGATTGCCAGGTTTCATCAAAATTCCCATCCCAACTGTGACTCAAAAACCGCACAAAGACTCGAGACTACCATAAAATGTTAGAAACGTTAGGAAAAGGTAGACTCTAGCTTCTGCTTTTTCTCAGTCTTTTCGTACGAAAGAAGTTAACAGCGGTGCAGATTTCTGATTTGCAGTATACTATAAGGACAAACGATTATTTCTTCGTTTAGTGTACGGATCTGCCGGGAGGGTGTGTCCATCTTCAAAGAATATGATGCCCGCTGTCTTTTCCAAACATAAATATAAATACGATTGCATGCAAGGACATGTGCGAGCAGACAAAAATACTCAAACTAAAAAAGGACTGGAAACAACAGAATTCATTTAAGCCAAACTCAGCTGAACCAGTCATGCATCCAGGCCAGGTTTCAGGTTGCCAAAGTAAGAGCATGGAGCAGAAAACCTCTCTCAGATGGAGAGTTTGTTTAAATAAATAAATAAATAAATAAATAAATAAATAAAATAAATATAAAATAAATAAAATAAAATTGCTGGCTTCTCTGCACAAGCCTGTCCTGACAAGAAAGATGCTGGGGTGGGGTGAGCCTGTCCACAAGTACAATCACGAAAAGGACTGAAGAAATGGAAAGAAACCTCCATGTCTAGCTATAAAATAAATCTAAAAACCTTTTTCTGCTAGAACTTTTACAAAAGTAAATATGTGCGATACACTGCCCAGCTTCCCATATGTATAGGTCGAGTTTGAGCTCTATGAAGAGCATGGTTCTCTACAAAGCCTTAAGGGTACAACAACAGGACAGGATAATTTTGAGGTTTGCTAAACGATGGAATATTTGAGACTTGGCTGATCAAAGCTCACAACGTGGCAACTCATGGTGCACCCACTACGATCTGCACAACACGAGGCTACTTGGCCTTGTCAATAAAAAGATGGATGAACAAGGCCACTGGTAATTCTAAGAGATTCTGTCCCAGCTAGGCTACTGATGTACTGTACCACACAGAAGTCAGGTGAATGAGTCGTGGCAGAGCTTTGAGACACTTTTTACAAGCCGCTTCCCATGATCAACACGTTACTGACGTGACAGAAATGCTGAGTGGCCTTAATCGGCAGCTTCAAGGCAAAGAAAAACTCATCTGTTACCTGTATTCTCGCTAAAGCATTCAAAATCAAATTTGCACTGCTTCGGAGACAAATACAAGAGGAAAATTTTAGTAATCTTCCTGTGACACTCAAGCTTTCTGCTGAGAAACCAAAAATGCGTGGAAGCATTGGAATTACTAAAGAAGGAGCTTGAGGTGAGATTTGTCTTTTCCAAAACCCATTTCCGGCTGCTTGCCTTGTTATCAGATGATGTTATCAGGAGCTGGTCTGAATTTAGAAGTGTGATGCTCTGAAAGCATCTCCACTCCACTTTCCCGAACATCAAAAAGCATGGTCTCAAGATGTCTACAATCGTCAGAAGCACTTACATCAGCATGCAAACCTTCTCAAGAATGAAATTACTGCAAATGCTGATAAGATCAAGAATTGGTGATGAACATTTGCAGCAGTCATTGAGAGCTTGACATTGACCTTCTCACCACCCTGACAATTCCCCGCTGAGGTAACAGGTACTCGGCTCTCCTACTGATGTTAATGCTGATGTGTTTTTGTTTTTATCAAATGGAAAATATAATCATAGTAGTTGTGGTGTTGGATACAGGGCCCTTTTCTTTCAGATTCTTTCCACTGATATCCACATACACACACATGACAGTAAACAATATAGTATGAAATATTCTATGTGGGCATGATAATAACAGTAGCCTTAATAAATCTAATTACTAAATAAATACATACACTATGGGCACCTGACCATCACATGTGGTTCTTCCCAAAACTGTTGCCACAAAGTTTGAAGCACACAATTGTAAGGAATGTCTTTGTATGCTATAAGCATTAAGATTTCATTTCAGTGGAACTACGAGGCCTAAACCTGCTCCAATATGACAATGCCCCTGTGCACAAAGTGAGTTCCATGAAGACATGGTTTGCCAAGTTTGGTACAAGCACATATGAGTATGATTGATCAGATGTCCATACACTTTTGGCCATATAGTGTATATTCTATAGTCATCAGTATTATATCATGAGATGTAAACTGATTTTAATTGTAAAACTGAGCTGTAAAATAATAACATAACAAGATTGAGCGCAAAAAAAACAGTGACCCGGCCCAGGTGGCAAAAGGTTTTCCCCTGCTTTGGATGAGCCACCTTAATAATAATGGATGTAGTGCTGGCTAACTGTACCAAACTCCTGCGTAGCCAACGATGGTAACTAGTTAACACCGTTAATGACAACTCTACTAATGACATGTAGGCTATTTCGAGTATATGGGTCTCATATCAGGCAATGTTATAATGCCTGCTATTTATTCATCCACTTGTGAGGTAATGTTATCTCTCTTACTGTGGTACATAAAGATGGCACGAGACCACTTTTTCCCATAACACTACCGAAACCTTGAGTATCAGCTAATATCCAGTGTTTTTTTTTTTTTTAACTTCACAGTTCAATTTCACACAAAAATCATGTACACTGTAAACATAATATAATAAAATATAAAGTATAAATATAATAAAATCAATTCTAACAAAAGAAAAACTAGTCAAGTCTCTTTATATGTAAACATTTGCAGCTCCAATTTTTTTTTTTCCCCAAATCCAATTCCAATCTTTGCCATTTGTTATAGGATCCGATATCTGATACGTTTTCTCTGACATCTGATCCACCATTTTTTTTTTATTGGTTTCGAACCGACACAGATACTGGGTATCTGATCAGTGCCAGCTTTAGCAAAAAAAAAAAGCAAATCTTAGGTCATTTTTCCTCTATATCTAAATAACAAAAACCTACCTCATCGGGTGACAACCATGCTATCGCTAACTGAACTCACTAGCCACAGTTAATGTTCACATAAAACGTCAGATGGGGGGAAAATGTGATCTCAGTGACTTTAACCATAAAGTTGAAGATCAGCAACACGTCACCTGGTCTTTCTCCAATCTTCAATTAAAGCATTAATTGTAGTTCTTGACTTCGGCACTGTATCTGCATGATTTTATGCATTGCTCTGCTACCACGTGGCTGACTGGATAACTGCACGAATGAACAGGTGTTCCTATTAAAGTAGCCTGTAGTTCAGGAATGTTTACTTGCATTGCTACAGGAAACCAACCAAACTGCACAACACCATGGGGTGGAGCTCATGTGTCACACTGTCACCCCTCTTTCACCTAGGGTCTCAACACCATTTCAAGCATGTCTGTGCCCACATCTCAAGAAATTTTTTTTTTTTTTTTTAAACTTGTGTTATATGAGATTAGCAGAAAGATTCTGTCTCGAGTGGGTGGCAAAGTTCAAATGACATGACATTCACCCATTCTACTGAAGTGATTTCCTTCTATAATCTCACTCAGGTAGAAAGCGAGGTTTCGAGTATTAACTTTCTGTCAGTTGCTTTCTCAGCATGCATGCTAGTTTCCGGACACGTTTCCACCAGCTTTTCAAATGATAAGATGTGAATCACAGCTGCAACACTAAATAACCATCAACCTAGAAACATGACCAATACTGAGAATGTGACCATGATACCACAGGTGGGGTGCACCCACACACCGTTAGTCCTGAAGAAAGTTTCCCTGTACCTCAGCGAATCTGCCTTTCATTTATAGTGTCCACAATGATGGATAAACAGTTTGAGGGCGGTTTGACGAAAACACAAGATATAAATGATCTCCAGATAACTTGAGACCATTACTGTAATTTAACCTAAATAAATATCCTGATTTCTTTTGCTCTCTAGATTAGCAATGCGGCAAGTCTCTGGTGCATCTGTACATCCCCCCCCCAAAAAAAAGTCTTAGCTATTTTATATTTTTATATATATTATATATATTATATATTATAAATATATTTCAAAATATAATTATATTATTTATATTTGTATTATTTAAAGAGTTTTATGCTTATATTATTATTATTATTATTATTAAAGATTGAAGATTTTGTACTTGTCAAGAAATTTAGACTATTTTGTCCAAAAATATATATATATAGATATATTTTAATTTTAACATCAACATTAAATATTTTAGATATTTTAGAATGGTAACATTTTTGTTTATAAACAAATGGAAGATTTTTTTGTTGTTCATTTCGGGTATAATATTTTATCCTTGTTTCCGCATGCTATTCCTAGACTTGTACAATCCATTTACTTATTTATTTATTTTTTTTTAAATAAGTCATATTCAGAAACTATTCAGTTTTTAGTAATAGAAAACATTTAAGGAATATGGAAATGTCTTTAAATAATTTAATAATGCATAAAAGTGTTCAAGTTAATTAAAGGTATTACAGAGATGCTTAGTGTCAGTACGGTTGTGTGCTGTTTATCCTGATGGTCTTGTACACACCGACCTGTATGACTGGCTGCTTGGGATAGCCTGCATGAAATGCAGCGCTGCCGTTCTGGCCCTCCAGTGCCATTTCTTAGCAGGCAACGTGTAAACCACACAGTCGTCCACACCCTCCTGAAGAAGGTCTATCAGCTGCTTGTGAGAGCCGCCATAGAAAGCCTCCACCAGCAGCACACTCATGGATGAAATCTATAGCAGGATGGAGCGTCCAAATCAAATCGACCTGTAATGACAGAGATTGGGATAGTACACCATAAATCAACCTTAAATATGTTGATATAGTATCAGTACAGCATATCATAAACGAAATGTACAAAATCAAAAAAAAATACACTAATTGAACCTCAGAAGTGAATTATTCGTATTATTTGATATTAATGGAAATACCGTAATGAGTAATGAGACATGACAAATGAGGCGGCATGATGAGGGAATAATAAGTGGGATGTCATTAAACGCTGTATTCGAAAAAAATTTCGCCTACATTCAGTACTTTCCCGGTCGTTTTTGAAGCTCATGGCTGCCATGTGAAACGAAGGGTTAAGTCATAACTGGAAAGCAGAATGAGGTGTATAGTCAAAAACATGATATCAACAGCTGGAAATGAAATGCTGACACAGTGATATTTATCAGACAAACAGGCCTGTAGGTTATGCATCATGGAAAATTGATATTTCTAGCCATTTAGATGATATACAGTCACTCGATGTTACTGTAGGACAAGGTGTTCAGGAGTTGTCTGTGTAAACTCCGTCATTATTATTATTACTAAATAATTAAACATTTTTATTATTAAGAAAATCACAGTGCAAGCTGGAAAGTGGTCTTTTTTTATTGTCAAAAATATACATTTTATATTCCTGATAAAATAACCATTTTCTAAACATATGTAGTAAAATAATGTATGATAATAATTCATCATTTATCATTTAATTGCACTCTGATGGCTTTTCCTTGCTCTGTCAAACCTAGAATACGATTTCTCTAAAGGAAAAGGTTTTCTTAGAGAAAACCAACACGTAATCCCCACTGCCGAAACAAGATAATGACAAACACAACCTATAACAGACCGAAAAAAATAAAAAAAACCTAGAATTACAAACAAACAGCACTTACACTTAGACTGAGTGGTCTGCTACAGCGATCACTCAAAGAAAAGATACTAAGAAAAAAACCCGAATTCAAGTTTTCCGAATTCGACGTGCAGATACAGCTAGTGGGCTTTTCCCCACTTACACCACGCAGTTACCTTCAACACAAGCCCTCCATCTTACACAGGTAGGACAGAACAAACGTTAAGACCTCAAAATGGAGAGAGGAAAGTGAGGGGTTAACGTCAGAGCTCTTACCCACACACGGTGATGCGAGAGGGAAACCCCGCGGTACCAGAGCTCAAGCGATCTAAAGCAGCACCATCATGCCTCACCATGGGTGCTGAATCATTTCTGAACTTCTCTTTAACGATTGCCTCAGCACAACCACTTGATTCACTTTAATGCAAAACTAAAAGCTCAAGGGTGAGAGCAAGAGTTTAAAACACGGTTGTAATATTCAAACACAGTTGTAATACTCATCACTATAGCCTTTATATTCATTATAAATCAGCTACTGTATCTGTGTACGGAATATTGTATGTAAGGGTGAGTCAGAAGAACAATCTTTTTTTTTTATTATTTTTGCATTGTTTAATGCAAACTGGTGTCACAAACATGAATCATTTTTCTTCATAATCTCCATTTCGTTCAGTGCAAATGTTCCAGCTCTTAGCGAGTATCCAGATTACTCTAAAAAAAAAAGACTGATTCAATTCTATTTTGCTAATTTAGTAAATTTGAAAAAACAAAAGGTTTTCATTTGACTCATCCTCAACATAAATGTTGGATGGCCAATAAAGGTAAGCAATATAACAAAAAAGTCATAAAAATATCACAACATTTTCAGACACTTTTACAATATAGGTTATGACATAATATTTATATATTATTGTTATAAATCACAATATTTACATTTGGTAACAAACTACCAGCAACACACTAGCAGCACCACCACACGAACACCAACAATGGTTTCAATGATATTTACAGTTCACAAACTATTAATTATTCAAACAAGAAAGAAGGACAAATTAAAGGTGGATGAATTGTTGATTAATTCTCTATAACAACTGCACTGACAATAGGAAACAAATCGCAGGTTTACTTTATCGTTTCTATAGTAACAACTAACAGACTTGGATTTGGACTGACACACCGATTTAAGCCAAGGATTTAAATAAATCAAGGTAACAACTGAGTATTTTCTGATTATAACTGATTATAATTCGATCCTTAATTATTCTAATTGATTAGAAATCAATTGGCTTGTAAAAATAATTCATATTTTTAAAGTGGTGTGTGAATCATTTAATAAGCTAGCAAGATGATTTGCCCTGAACTCTGATACTTTACTCTTCTCTAGTAAACAGTAGGCCTGCGCCAGATTCTCAACAACGTTGCTCACATATCGATCAGAGGCTACTAAATTAAATGAAGATGAATAAAGATAAATAAATAATGATTCAGCGGAATTAGGGCTAGGCGATATACCGATTTAATATTGATATCATGATAAATTATGTCATTATTCGCTTCATTGAGATATCATGGCTATCATGATGTTTTCTTATAAATGTTTTATGTTGTTTTTTTTTAAATAACAATTACAAACTCGGGAAGCAGATTTGATAACGTTCTACTGCTTTCAAGCATTAAATTTGTTAAATGTAATAGTTTTAACACATTTTTATATATTTTTTTCATCCTTTCAAGCATTCATTTATTTCTGTTCACATTAAATTAAAAAGTGTTTTTATTTTTATTAATATTTGTTACGATTTTTATTATTTTTTTAAATGCAATACGACTAACGTTTTGCTTTTGAGATACAGTGGGGTCCAAAAGTCTGAGAGCACTAGTGAAAATGCTTCTATTTTGCATTCTTTTGTGATTTAATATAACAGTTTTCATCACAAATTTTATTATTCACAACAACTTTAGTGAAAAGTAGAATATTTGAAATATTCACATGAATTTCAGAGTTTCTTAGTATTTGGTATGTCCTCTTTATTGCTTTATTGACAGCGTGCGCTCGAGCTGGCGTGGACTCCACAAGTTTGTGAAAAACCTTATGATCCATTTTAGATCAAATCCATCAGAGTGTCGTCTGAACACATGCTTCAGTAGAAGAGATTAGACATGAGGAACATCTGACCTTGTAATTGTACAAAGCAGTTAACATGGTCAATATCACACATTTTCTTACTTTTAAATAGGGACCTAGAAATATCGCAAAATCTTGAATTTTAAATATTCAACATATTGAACATTTACTTTCTTTGTTTCACATATTTTCAAAATTCTAAAAACTTTCTGTTTATTTCCAAATTTAATGAAAAAAATCCCAGATTTTCAAAGTGGTCTCAGACTTTTGGACCCCACTGTATATCAAGCATCGCAGGAAAGTACATAAATAACATGATATGATATTTTTGTCATATTGCGTGCCCCTAAGTGGGATCATCAAACACTGAACTGTTGCCTTGTGAATCGAAATCGTATCTTAAGCCTACACATTTGTATCGCACATAAACAGTTTTTTTATTGTGTAATTATTAATAGGGTGACGCTTTCTGTAAGGAAGTGTTTAACAGTTTTGGAAGGAGTCTTCATTGTCAGAGCTAAATAGTTTCCTTTACACCATGTCATCATCAGTAAAGAGCACTTTGCGGTTTATCAGTAACATGCCAATCTTTTTTTTTTTTTTTTTTTTTAATTAAATTCAAATAGAGAATGTGAATGGAGTGAAGTGGCTGTAATTTCCACTCCCTGCTTAAGGCATACGTACTGCTCACATACTCCGGTTTAGCCTCACCATTAGTAGTTTTAACTAACAATTTGTACTTGATCATTGTTTTTTTTTTTTTTTTTACTGTATTTGAGAGGATACATAAAAATTATGGGCTGTTAGCATGTGTTACACTGTCATGAGAGAGAACACAGATGCTCAGAGTTTCTAAAAAGCAGCTCCTTCCTCCTTGGGCAAAATCGCCCCGTCTCTCATTCAGTCTAATTAAAGCGCTGATGCATTGTGACATTATTTATCCTGATATCAACGTCATACCGTCACATGACACAGCCTTAATAACAAAAAAATGTCTGTAAAAATGAGTCATTTGTCTGTATGGACTGTACAGTTGGAGTAACCCGGAGTGTGAGAAAGCACTGTACACACAAACAAGTGCAAATAAAAAGCTGTTATATTATTATACACATGTGATTCATCTGATTAAAACAAATCAAATCAAACAAGATTAACATCAGTTGTTCTGAAGTAACATATGAAGTTCCAGACTATGTAAAAGCCTGGTGTCTTTCTTCAACT
This sequence comes from Pangasianodon hypophthalmus, assembly GCF_027358585.1. Lineage (NCBI taxonomy): Eukaryota > Metazoa > Chordata > Actinopteri > Siluriformes > Pangasiidae > Pangasianodon > Pangasianodon hypophthalmus. The sequence continues at coordinate 5,924,889 of NC_069714.1, read as the reverse complement.
CTCCACATTCTCATTTATTAAGGAGATGAGGTAATCTCTAATCCAGAAGAAATGTAAGATTTTATCTAATTCTGAGAACACAAGAGGAAGATGATACGCTTTTGACAGTTGGAGCCTTGGGGGTGTAAAAACTCTGAGGACGTGGTTGACACACGTACAGGACGGGCACCTTGGAACATCACATGATCATACCCGATTAAACCTATCAGCGGCAGCGAGTGTGTCGGTGCTCTATAAGCAGTACGGCGAGCGTGGCACTGCCCAGCGACAAGCGTCAAAAAAATACATGGCGCACTGGAGCGTGCCAGCTAGCGCTCGACACCTCATTTTAACAGCCTCCAGCCATCCGTAGATGTCTTTGGACTGTGTGTGTGTGTGTCTTATCATCTACAATGGAGTGTGATAAGGTTTGAGGAGGCCTAAAGTGATATGGTCTTTCTGGAGGGTTAATCCAGCTTGAACGATAGATCTGATTAAACACTCCCCCGCGGTGGAGAGAGCGGCCGAGTGAAGCAGAGGCTCATAACGCAAAATTACACTTGAAGAATAAGGAGAACTAAAACACTCACACACACACACACACACATACGCCTAAAGCACCCTTTGTGCTGGATAATGAGTTTCCCAACATAATGTGTTAAATCTCAATTAATATTAGCAATACTAAACCAACAGTATGTTTCATAACAAAATTAACAAGAATCACAAATAATACCATTTAGAGTGTATCAGCGTGGCACATTCACATGATGAGTTCATTTTTAATAGTTTCAATCCACAATTCTCGACTCTGATCACTCATTTTCCCTCACTGCAGCGAGTTTCATATTAATGCGCTCATTCTAATACGTTTTTTTTTTCTTTTGTTTTGTATTTTTAATACAACAGCTCATTCACAGGGACTTGTGAAAGGGCAGACACTTCACATCAGCAAAACCTAATTAAAAAACAGATAAAAAAAAAAAATACATATATATATATATATATATATATATATAAAATCATTTATACAGTAAGGTTTTGAGAAGTTTAGTTAACGTTTATGGAAGGAGTCTCCAGCGTCAGTGCTTCAGGACAGAGGGTGGTGCGTTTTTGGGCATCTCGGTAACAAGCTGAATTTTGCCCATGTTATTAACTTCAAGAGAAAGTGAAGGAACGACTGTTTAAAGCTGCTATACGAAGCACCAAGGTGATAACTTGTTTCGTGGATGTTTTATAACATTAAATGTAACTATGCATAGATCAAAAAAAGTTTCATTTATAGCAAATTAAAAAATTGTAATCTTTGTCAAATTGCTGTGGAATAAGAGGATTAACACTTCGGAGTGTTCTGATAAAGGAAAATAATCGACTTCGCGCTGGTAATAGTGATTAGTACACAGTTATGACTATGACAGCACACATTGTTGTGTTTTATTCCTTACATAATGTAAAAGTTTTGCTTCGCTGGTTGTCAGTTGGCAGTGTTACTTGATATTTTAAAAAAAAAAAAATTTAAAGACATTTTTAAAGAAAATAGTTTTCCTAAAAAAACTCCTTAAAATTCCAAGTGATAATTTATTTTTTAAAATAATGATGGTTATCGTGCTGTAATTTTAACTATTACCAAAAAGAACTTGAATAACATCTGATTAGGAATGTGTGTATGTTTAAAGAAGCACTGCTTTACAAAAATGTGAATCCTGTTTTGAGTACTGAGCTCTCTCAGGCGTTATTTCCAAATCATTGCTCTACAAGCAAGCGAGTTTTATGTAATGGCGTGAAACTGAGATCCATGACATTGCAATTTCAGCTATTACTTTGGCTGCTGTGTGCAATAACCTGCACAAGTGAATCACAGTTCACACACTTTTGACCCTGAAAAGAAAAGCATGGAAGGGGAAACACGGGTACTGGCACATATTTACTCAAAACCGTAGCAGAACAGAGAATTCACAAGGTTTTGTGTAACAGTACCGATCTATATGGATCTTTCCTCTTTAGATTCCAATTCACCAAAACTGGTTTCCTTGTTTAAACTTTTTTGCATCACCTCACACTCAATATGTGAGGCAGAATGCTTCAGCAAGGATGATATAAATAGGTCAAGAAAATTTTTTTCTACAACAGTGACGTGAGGCTACATGCACTGGTTTAATGAATGCTGCTAAGACGTCACGTCTTCAACCACAAGCCATGGTGAGTGGCATCTCAATCAGCTAAAACAGTACTGTAAGCCCCGAAAAAAAAAAGCGTTGAGTAATTTGTTCCTGAAACCCTCTCATTCAGACTGACACTGACATTTCTGTCGAGTTCAATACGCTGAACGAAGGGCACAAGGCGCGTTTCCAAACTCTTTTGATCTAGCATTATAAGAGCACGGAAAAGCTCACATTTTCCACGGATTAAGCTCTCAAATGGAGTGAAGTGCCGAGAAAAGTGACTTCTCCTTCATTTAATTGGAGACACGAGTCGCGTCGTCGTTCACTACATCAGAGGCTTTGTGTGAACGCTAATCATCAAAGAGGAGCTATTGAAGGAGAGCAGGGCTGTAATTACATACTAACACATACATGCTAATCATCACACACTCACAGAAGAGCAGACGTGTACAGCAGTGACGGTTAAATCAGATAATCAAATCTGATTTTGGCCAAACCACGCTAAAGTATGGATTAGGGAAGATGTGATAATATAAGGTATTAAATATAATTTTAATGCTACTCTTCCCAAACACTAAAACGTCAAATCCCTTTATGTTCATGTCAAATACGTGACTGCTCATTTCCTTCAAGTGTAGAAGTGTAGTCATAGCTACAGTGGGTCACAGGAAATCACAAAACACAACCCCAAAACTAATACAACACCACAACGAAGCCGAAAAAAAAAAACGCAAACAGCAAAATCATAAAAACATCAACATGTTCAGTAAAGATTAAACCTCTGTTTTTTTTTTTTAATTTAATATTGACATGTTTCTGAATTTTGTGTTGTTTTTGATTTTGCTGTTGTATCATCTCATAAAGGGGTGAGTAATACGACAAAAACAATATCATATCACAATATTAGAGGACATTTCTACGATGCATGTTATGTTTAAGTAACAACACAGTCGCAATTGTGCAGTTCTACAGTGTTTCGCCTGATATTCAGTATAACCGCACGATTGCGAGTGCGATATTGCTTTTATACAACAGTTCTATAAACAAGAAATTAATATCGAGCAAGTGACATTTCAGATACAATATGACCGAATGTTATGTTTATTTGACTCTTCGGAAATCGATCCCGAAGAAGATACACTTGCTTTATAGCAAATGGACAGCTAGCTAGCTCACGTTGATTAGTACATTCCTGTTAAGGCTGCTTCCTGTGAAATTGGCTTCCCTTCTTCCTTGTCATCTTCATCTGACAAGCTTTCATATTTGATGATGTTGCTAACTCTACTGTAGTAACTGTTTCAGAGGGACTATAAAAAATGTACAAAAAATATTTAACACTGAAATAAAATTACAAATCTGAAAATATTGTTAATATTTTACAATCTTGAAGATGAAGTACAACATTTTCAAATCAAATCAGATGCAGACGATTCCTGTCAGCTTGTAATTAAATGTACAAATTAAATTCAACTACAGTATCCAAGATATCTCAGAAAATCATACTGTGACACAATTTATCACGATTTCGATATTTTAGCATCATATCGTCAAGTCCTAACCCGCGATATCTCCAAAAATCGTACTGTGACACAATTTATCATGATATCGATATTATATCATTCGACCCAACCCTGATCACATACATGATTCACATACGTGAAGCATACACGGCACGTGTATGACCGCTGTTATCAAACCAGATGCCATTATTGTGCAAACTGCACGAGATCAAAAAGGCATTAATGCTGGGCTGAGTGACCACTTAATGAATTACATAGGACAAATTCCATGCAAGTGTCTGCACTGCAGCTTTGTTGTGGTGTCTTTCATTTGCTGTTTAGTGTAAATGTCACAGGAAACAAAGTCAGCCAGTCTGTGACCTTCACAACAGCCTGCTGAAAATATGACACACATCACTACAACACGGGTGTCAGCAATTCATCAAAACACAAAATTAAACTGCTCGTCTAAACATGTAAATATATTACGTCAGTGAGGTGATGGATCTGGACCACACAGACATCTCAGCGAAAAGGATAAGCCACACAATTCAGTGTCAATAAGCTATTAATAGTAATGTCTAAGTAAGGTGAGGAATAGTGAAGCATAGAGCAGAGCTATAATAAACACACATGTAGTTAACTAAACTGGGCTGAATGTACAATATCTTTCAAATATGGCAGATTACGAAGCTAAATGCTAGACACCCTGGATGGGATACCAGTACATCTCACACACACAGTCACACTTAGGGGCAATCAATCCACCTATTATCATGTTTTTGGGAGGTCAGAGGAACCTACATATGAACACGAGGAGAACATTCATAACTCCACGCAGACAGTAACCCAAGCTCAGGAAAGCACCATGCAGCTGTGAGGAAGAATCACTACCCACTGCACCACCGTGCCATGCTTGAAATTAGCAACGCGTAATTAATGCAATGGTAACAGTTGTAATCATAACAACATTAACATATATGTAATGTTAACTTTAGTCAATTTGGCTTACAAAGCAAAGCATACACTATATGGCCAAAAGAGTGTACACACCTGACCAGGTGCTTGTTGAACATCCCATTCCAGATTTAGTTCCTCTTTGCTGTTATAATACGCTCCACTCTTCTGGGAAGGCTTTCCACCAGATTTTGGAGCGTGGCTGTGGGGATTTGTGATCATTCAGCTACAAGAGCATTAGTGAGGTCAGGTACTGATGTTGGTGAGGAGGTCTGGGGTTCAATCGGTGTTCCAGTTCATCCCAAAGGTGTTCAGTGGGGTTGAGGTCAGGGCTCTGTGCAGGACACTCGAGTTCTTCCACTCCAACCTTCACACACCATGTCTTCATGAAGCTCGCTTTGTGCACAGGGGCATTGTCATGTCATGTCTTAGTTCCAGAGAAGGAAAATTGTAATGCTACAGCATACAACGACATTCTAGACAATTCTGTGCTTCAAACTTTGTGGCAACGGCATGGGGACAGACCTGTCAGAGTGCCCATGCTGACCTCTGTGCACTGCCTAAAGCAGCTACATTAGGCACGTGAGCATCACAACTAGACCATGGAGCAATGGAAGAAGGTGGCCTGGTCTGATGAATCATGTTTTCTTTTACATCATGTGGACGGCCCGGTGTGTGCGTGTCGATTTCATGGGGAAGAGATGGCACCAGGATGCACTGTGGGAAGAAGGCAAGCTGGTGAAAGCAGTGTGATGCTCTGGGCAATGTTCTGCTGGGAAACTTTGGGTTCTGGCATTCATGTGGATGTTACTTTGACATGTACCACCTACCTAAACATTGCTGCAGATCAAGTACACCCCTTCATGGCAACGGTATTCCCTAATGGCAGTGGCTTCTTTCAGCAGGATATTGCGCCCAGCAGCACTGCAAAAATTGTTCAGGAATGGTTTGAGGAACACGACAAAGAGTTCATGGTGTTGACCCTTGATCTCCAAATTCCCCAGATCTCAATCCGATTGAGCATCTGTGGGATGTGCTGGACAAACAAGTCCGATCCTTGGAGGCCCCACCTCACAACTTACAGGACTTAAAGGATCTGCTGCTAACGTCTAGGTGCCATAACAGCTCTGACCCATCGAGGCATGGACTCCACAAGACCTCTGAAGGAGGTCACACCTTCAGAGGTCTCCACAGCACACCTTCAGAGGTCTTGTGGAGTCCATGCCTCGATGGGTCAGGGCTGTTATGGCAGCATAAGGGGGATCTACACAATATTAGGCAGGTGGTCATAATGTTATTTCTCATACACCTCGATCAGCCATATGACCACAAATGCACGATACAGCTTGAAAACCACATAAGCTAGGACAAATCAATACACAATGGTTAATAAGCATGATTTTCAACGTGGGACATTGTGCGTCCACTGTTTCTCACAATGACCACAACTGAATGATTATAAACTGAAATGTTACTCACACGAATATCATGAGGTCAACAGTTTAGTGTAATGTAAAGAGTTCCCATACTTTTATATATATTCTGCCTTTTCCATTAAATGTGTTGTAAAAGTGACGTAGCGTGCCACAGCGTCTAAGTAACTGATAACTGATTACTTTAATCCATGTATCATGTCCACACATCATGACATTTGCACTGTTTTTGATACCATGCGTTTAACTTAACCCTACCTCATTATTTCCCTTTGCACTACATACTTAATGCTACGTGATGTTTTGCACTTCTGGTTAGATGCAAAGTGCATTTCGTTGGCTTTGCACTTGTTCTCTGCTCAGTGACTATATACATACATATATATACACACATATATATATATATATAATAGACTAAAAGTAGATCCTAAACTTTTGAAAAGTTTTTTTTTTTTTTAATTATTATTTTGTAAAAATTCAAACAGTGAATTTCTGCCCTCTGCATATGCCATTTATCTACACATGCTCCCTTCTCTACTTAGATAAATATAACACAGGGGTAGTGACTATAACTACGATCATTAATACTGCAAATGTACTGTATAACAAATTTAAACAAATCTGTAGCTTCAAAGTCATTTACTGAAATTTTGCTATTGGCGTCTATCAAGTTCACAGCTCACACCAGAGGAACCATAAAATGTCTCTGACTCTGCAACCTTTTTGTCCTCTCTCTAACCCTACATTACATTCTCATTCCCTCACTTTTATCTAAAGTACTTCACAAGCCAGACAAGCGCGATCCAAGCACCTAGCATGGTGGCACAAGCACATACACAACTGCTCTATCAAGCATTATGACATAGTCTTTTTTTTTTTTTAAAGTGTGCCAGTCTTAATAACTGTTGATTTCTGTGATGCACCCTGCCTTCAGGACACTCAGAAGTCACAACAATTATCTCACTATGAGTCACAGTGAGAAACGCACACAGGTTTATGCCCACTTTCAATTTGCATAATGCAAAACACTGTGCTAATTTCCATAAAGTATACAACACGATAACATCCGAGACTACTTTCGAATCGTGCCTTGAAGCTTTGGGGAATCTTACAATTTGCATGCTTATTGTAACAGGAAAGGAGTCTTCTAGTCACAATTATCTCAAATGTATTACAAGATTATCTGAAGTTGGTGGCTGGTATTGGAGAGGGTGGCATTCTTTGAGAAATGAGTAATTATCGAACTCAGCACTGATATATACCGAGTTTCTAGTTTCATCTCATCGTCTTATCAGATGAACCTAAACTGTAGATGCCTTTGTATCGTGTCCATCAGCAGAAAGGGACTGGTACAGGACCACTCCCGTCCAGACGTAATGTAGGAGGTGGATCATTCTCGGCACTGACACTGACACCGTAGTGTGTATCCTATCAGGTACAGCACTACAAACACACACGGACACTATCAGACACATATACCTCCAGGGTCTTTCGACAAACTCATAAACGATGACTAATTATACCACAGCGCTGTTGAACTATCAAAGGCCTTGATTAATTTTCCACAGCAGCAGCTCTGACAGAAGTGCCGGCTATAATTCAAGTCGTGGGTTTATATCATATATGTGCTCGTAATTATACAATATATCATTTCTATAGTAACGTATGATCTTATAGTGGACGCTCCAAATACACTGATTTTTTTTTTTTTTTAAGTTTGTAATTGTTCACGAGGAGACGTTTATTTA